>NC_089808.1:35268513-35281013 GCF_029633855.1 Hoplias malabaricus | reverse complement strand
AGGGCAGTCATGTGGGAGAGCCGGCAGGAGTCAATGGAGGTGAAGGGAATGAAGACTTCCAGCCTCGTATTGTGCCCTATCACAAAGATCCCAGCAAACCACACAAGAAAGTTCTCAGGTCAGTGAATTTAACACAAATCACGATTCTTTAAAGGTCATTTATGCCACCGAAAGTACAACTCCAATTCCAGTGAAGTTGGGATGTTGTGTGAAACATAAATTAAAACAGAATACGATGATTTGCAAATCCTATTCAACCTATATTCAACTGAATACACTACAAAGACAAGATGTTTAATGATCAAATGGATAAACTTTATAGTTTTTTTTTTGCAAATATTCACTCATTTTGAATTTGAGGCCTGCAACATGTTCCAAAAGAGTTGGGATCAGGGCAATAAAAGACCGGGAAAGTTGAGGAATGCTCAAAAAACACCTGTTTGGAACATTCCACAGGTGGACAAGTTAATTGGAAACATGTGAGTGTCATGACTGAGTATAAAGGGAGTGTCCCCGAAAGGCTCAGTCATTCACAAGCAACGATGGGGCGAGGTTCACCACTTTGTAAACAACTGCGTGAGCAAATATATATATCAACAACACCCAGAAACGTCACTGGCTTCTCTGGGCCTGAGCTCATCTGAGATGGACTGACGCAAAGTGGAAAAGTGCCCTGTGGTCTGACGAGTCCACATTTCAGATTGTTTGTGAAAATCATGGACATCGTGTGAAAGAATTCCACCTACATAGGTTCAACAATTAGTGTCCTCAGTTCCTAAACGCTTAATGAGTGTTGTTAAAAGGAAAGGTGATGTAACACAGTGATAAACATGCCCCTGTTTCAACTATTTTGGAACATGTTACAGGCCTCAAATTCAAAATGAGTGAATATTTGCAAAAAAACTATGAAGTTTATCTGTTTGAACATCTAGTCTTTGTAGTGTATTCAGTTGAACATAGGTTGAAAAGGATTTGTAAATCATCGTATTCTGTTTTGATTTGTTTTACACAACGTCCCAGCTTCATTTGAATTGGGGTTGTAGCAAACAATATGAAAATGCTTAGCTATTAGTTTTCTTTATAAAAAAAAACAAACAAAAAGGGAAACTTGTGTGAGATGAAGAATCAGCAAAGAGCTGGTCTTCCAGATAAGTTTACAATAGTTTTAGTAAAGTTCTAGTCTCTGATACATACAGGCAGATAGGCATCTGTAAAAGGGCTGATTCATTACGTGACAAGGGTTTTCTTCATTGAAGAAAATTAATGACTAATTTTAACTGTATGTTCTCACTCTCTTGTGCAATGTATGATGTAATTTTAAAGTGTGGACACAGCTGATTATTTATTTTGGTGTATGAGATACTGACAATACCGTAGTGTTATAATTTAAAATTACAATTGAAACCCTACAGATATAAACGTCCTATTTCTCCATAAATCTACCATTCCTGAATGTCGAGTTTCGGCAGATATACAGAAAATATATACAATATCACATTTAGGCTACTACTCTTACACTGGTGCCTCCCTAATAATCTCACATACATTTTGATCTAAAGCTCTATACAAAAGTTCAGCACATGTCTTCAATCCTGTTGGAATACCATTCCAGAGGAATCCTCTCAAAACTTGGGTTAGGGAGAGAATGCCAGAAGAAATATTTTCTACTAAGAGGAACCTAAAATATGAGTTTCATTGGTCCTTCCTACTTTTGGTCTTAATCATCTTTTTCTACAAGTATTTCATAGATTTGACGTCTATAAACTTGTGAAATCCTTCTTTGACAAGTCATATAATGCATAACAGCTAAAACTTAGCTATTGCCACTTTTGATAACACTTCAGCTTCATGTTCAGTGAATAAACACAGGTTTATTTGATTTCTGGCCTAAAAAGTATGCACAGAAGTGTTTTATTGCTAGATGAATGGCCTCCAGGCTAGCGAACCTACAGCAGTGTGGAAAATCATGCCCTGGTGTGAATTCCATTCCCTGATCTACAGTATTTCCACTATACTGCTCAAGAGACCTAAAAAATAGATCAGTGTTAAGACCTCTGACTTTATACAAATCCACTGTTGAGAGGCATCATTATGTATTCCCATGAGTGCACGGTTCATAAAATGCATCACTGGAATATCATATAAAATATAAAAAGTTATGGGTTCACATATGTGTTTTCCTACGAATGGCAAATATTAATTATATAAAGTCAGGTATTTTTTCATGTATAAAAAAGGCAAGCTTGAATAGCATGCGTGGCAATGTTAACTTTTTGGTTGAATACATCAGATTTTGGCCAGATGACCACTTGATGAAGAATTATTCACAGCTTAAACTTCTAAAAGTATATCCTCAAGTCTGTAAATTGCCATCAAATCTATGTTTTATGCACATTTTGTTTAATCTACAAGGAAAAGCATGAAACAAAGCTGAAGGCTGTGGAGCAGACAGTTCATCATGCTCACACCGTTTTGGTCTTTATAGTAGTGGAACTGTGCTCTGGAGTAATGGAGAACCATCCAGTATCTTTGGGATTATTTGGACTAGTCTTTGTAATTTGTCATGTTTGCTTAACTACATTGTTATATGCTTGGTGACATCAATTCTTGTCCAAAAGGCCATTTAAGAGAAATTCACCTACAACTTATACATTAAAAAACACCTTTAAAATTATTTTAAATGCTGTCAGTAAATCACAAGCTTATTTGGGCATATTTTAGTTAAATAACGGTACACGCTCTTGAATGAATATCATGCTGTGGAATCTCTGCTCATTTTTACATTAATTATCAGAGATATCTCTAAATTTCTTTGTAGAGACGAAATGTGAAGAACATTGCTCTCTTCTGAGCCCAGCTTCTGTGTCCAATGAGAAATTTGTTCCTGTTTTTTTTCCATGCAGTTAAATATTTCACTGGTTTGTGAAGCACATTTATTTTTTCTCACATTACTGAGAGTACATTTTAGGATGAAACAGCAGCGATGTACGGCTGATCAGTCATCGAGGATATAAAACAATGTTGCCCTGCACTTTGCACAATTTCATAAAACAATATGTGGAGACATTACACAACAGTCATCACAAAATAGATGTATTAATAATTTAGTCTGCCTGCAAATGTCTACAATCTAAGATTATTTACATTCAAGACATTTTAATCTACAAGGCTTTTAAAATGAATTTCCACTAGGCATGCACACTGATATAAGTATCATATTATTGGTAACTAGTAGTTAAAGCATTGCCTATTAGAATATATTAATAGGAGAGTAACGTGATTTCAATTCTCTGTATGTCCTGTACGTATGCAGAATTGACAATAAAATACTACTACTACTTAAGCATAAAGGGCAGACAATGGTTCAGGTGACAGGTTTGTTGTCAGTATTTCTTGTTTTTATTGTGTTCTATTAATTTAAAGCTTTTGTGATTGTTTTCAGTGTGTGTGTATTATAGAAAATTGCTATTAAGGACAACAACTACTATTGCTACTACTAGTTTTGGCAGATAGTTGCTTAAAATATACATCAGCATCAGGTATATGTTTCATCATAGGTAAATTAAACAAATATTTAATGATTGATTTATTTCAGAATAGGCGGCACGGTGGTGCAGCAGGTAGTGTCACAGTCACACAGCTCCAGGGACCTGGAGGTTGTGGGTTTGATTCCCGCTCCAGGTGACTGTCTGTGAGGAGTGTGGTGTGTTCTCCCCGTGTCCGTGTGGGTTTCCTCCGGGTGCTCCGGTTTCCTCCCACAGTCCAAAGACACACATTGGTAGGTGGATTGGCGACTCAAAAAAGTGTCCGTAGGTGTGAGTGTGTGAGTGAATGTGTGTGTGTCTGTGTTGCCCTGTGAAGGACTGGCGCCCCCTCCAGGGTGCATCATCAAATAATAACAAAAAATATATTGTCATTGGTCCACTATTAACGTACAAGTGCATCCATAATTCACACACTGTGTGCTTGGGAATGCTTTCAACTGTGTCTAAAAGTGCTATCAACAGGATGTTGCTACTAAAAATAAAGGATTAAGATTGTGATTACTCTCTAATTAAGTAGGTTTTAACTGTAGATCCCCAACATGTGGCTTGTGTTTTATTTATTTATTTGGTTGTTTAGTTTGTCTTCAAATATTCTACAAATCAAAGGCAAGAAAAAGTAAAATCAGGAATGTATGTATGTGCATTGTATACAAGTATAGACTACATTCAGCAGAACAGTCTGTCTTGATTTAAAGGAATGAGCTAAATCTGGTTTTGTCTGTGTCAAAGCTCTTTATTACTTTAAGCTGATTACTGTCTAGTACGCGTTTAATTATCATGGTGTCTCCGCTGCTCCGTAATCTACACTGGTGGAGGTTAAGTGTCAATATATTATATAAAATATCCCAGATTTGTGGCGTAATTATCTAAATGAACCAGAGCTCATCTGATTACTGTGATTATGATTCATAAATGCTCTTTTCCTGCAGATGGTTGGTTAGATATTGGCTTGTGCCTTAAACACAGCCTCACAGCAAGTAGTTACTCTCATGAAAGAGGGTTGATGGAGAGTAAAAATGATTTAGTTGAACATTTTTAGAAACTCTTCTGTTTTGTAAAATGTAGAAATGAGAAACATGTTTAAAATAACTAAGATATTTGTGCCTCTGTAAAGTGCAAGGTTGGCCTGAGCTGTCTTTTCACAGTCCTGATAAAATATAAAACCAGTATTTCACTGAATTTTTGGTCTGATTATTTTTTCATTCATCTTGTGGTGGAATCTTTTGTCTGCCATATTAGTGGCTCTCACTGTTTCATTACTGGGACCTAAATTAATTATATGCTGCACATACACATGCCTACTTTCCAGGTAGGCCAGCGATGATATGTTAGCCTTCAAAGCTTGTTATGTGATTCTAAAATTCTAGTACACAGGTTGGAATTAGCAATGACTTTTACTTTTTTCTCTCATCTCTTCCATTCTGCAGGACGCGTTATATCCACACCGAACTTGGCATTAGAGAACGTCTGCTGGTGGGCATCCTGAGCTCTCGTGCCACCCTCAATACCCTGGGTGTGGCGGTCAACCGCACAGTAGCCCACCGTTTCCACCGAACCTTCTTCTTCACAGGCCTCAGAAGCTCTAAGATTCCTCATGGTATGACTGTAATTGCCCACGGTGACGACAGACCGGTCTGGCTAATGTACGAGACCATACGTCACCTGCACGTGCAGCACGGCAACGAGTACGACTGGTTCTACCTGGCTCAGGACGACACGTACACACATGCTGAGCGGGTGATGGAACTGGTGGGTCATTTGAGTGTGGGGCAGGATCTGTACATGGGGAGAGCAGAGGAGTTTATAGGTGGAGACGAACGTGCTAGGTACTGTCATGGTGGATACGGATACCTGCTTTCACGCAGCCTTCTGGCTCGACTGCAGCCTCATCTGGACTCTTGCCGAAACGACATCCTCAGTGTTAGACCCGATGAGTGGCTCGGACGCTGCATCATCGACTACCTCGGTCTGAGCTGTGTGGAAAAGCATCAGGTGAGAAGGAGGGGTAGCGTCTTATATTTTTACTGGAGTAATTAATATAATGAGAATAATAAACTTTATTTGTAGAGCTCTTTTTTATACAGTAACACCTCTAAGTTCTTTATATACAGGAAATAAACACAGCGGAAATATACAGGGTGGGCCATTTGGATACACCCTAATAAAACTTCCTGTTTGTGGCACATTAGTATATGGGAGGGCAGAAACTTTTCCAGATGGATGGTGACCATGGCGGCCATTTTGAAGTCAGCAATTTTGGATCCAACCTTCGTTTTTTCAATGGGAAGAGGGTCATGTGACACATCAAACTTATTGGGAATTTCAAAAGAAAAACAATGGTGTGCTTGGTTTTAACTTTATTCTTTCATGAGTTATTTACAAGTTTCTGACCACTTATAAAATGTGTTCAAAGTGCTCACCACTGTGATGGATTGTCAATGCAACCCTCTTCACACACTGATAGAAACACCGCAGGAGAAATGCTAGCACAGGCTTCCAGTATCCATAGTTTCAGCTGCTGCACATCTTGATGGTATGGTGTGGCAAATGGGGTACAAAGATAGTGGGGCCATTCTTCATCAATGGAAACCTCAAGGCCACTGGATATTTGCTGGAAATTCCTACATGACGATGTGTTTTCCTCTTTATGCGCTGAAGCTGGCACGTTACCTGAGTTTTTCCAGCAAGATGGTGCACCACCACATTATGGGTGTCAGGTCAGAGCATTCCTAGATGAACAGTTTCCTGGAAAGTGGATTGGTCGTCGTGGGCCAGTTGAATGGCCCCCAAGGTCTCCCGATCTGACCCCCTTAGACTTTTATCTTTGGAGTCATTTGAAGGCAATTGTCTATGCTGTGAAGATACGAGATGTGCAGCACCTGAAACTACGGATACTGGAAGCCTGTGCTAGCATTTCTCCTGCGGTCAGAAGTCATTGTGGATAAACAGAAAACAGACTAGTTGGGGAAATGCACTGTAGAGGAGCTGTTGTGGTGATCACATAGAACTGTTGGCACTTAACATGCATTAATGGTGCCAGTGGGGCTAGGTACAGCCTTAGTCACCAGGGAGTGTGTAGATTTATGTTTGCTGATACTTAAGGGTAAGGTAGGACTGTAAAGCTGGCTTTGAGCTGGGAGGGTTTGGCACACCAGACTTCACTTTTGAGCCTTCTGGAGGTGTTGTGGGCTTAATTCAGACTTCTGACTGTTTCTGATATTTTCAGTATTTTATGGGAGTTATTTGCAGAGGAGTGCAGGTTGCAAGTCTCTCCCTAACACTGAAACAGTACATAACATAACGGCACATAGAAAAAACACAAATCACAGCTTAAAAATGAGAAATAATTAATCAATAATTGTAGTAACATGCTTTATGTCTTATGTGACTTAAGTGACTTGTCATCTGATTTGTCATTATTATCTTAGCCAGTATATTTTCATTAAAAGCAGCAGTTGTTGGGACATTGTTTCCTTAGGCGTTGAATGGCACTATTGTTTAGATTTTTATGTAAGCTGTTTCAAAATGCAGTTATGAACTCTAGCTGTAAGAACTGCAGAAAAAGCCTTGAACCTGCAACTGTGCTGCAGACAGTCCATGGGGTCATTTTATGTTCAACAGTAATGCCGTCCAGATTGCTGTGTAACACAAGGCACCAAGAAAAGCTCCAGAGGGTAATGCTTGCTTTTGTTAATGAGACTCACATGTATGGCTTCATATAAAAGCAGGTTTTCCAAAACTGTTAACAGCTCTCAGATTGAGTCATTTAAACCAGAGCCAGGCCTGACTATTACTGACT
Organism: Hoplias malabaricus; assembly: GCF_029633855.1. Taxonomy (NCBI): domain Eukaryota; kingdom Metazoa; phylum Chordata; class Actinopteri; order Characiformes; family Erythrinidae; genus Hoplias; species Hoplias malabaricus. The sequence continues at coordinate 35,273,669 of NC_089808.1, read as the reverse complement.
TGTACTACAGTGCAATATTATAGTTTTCTTTACAGTATAAGCTTAACATCAATTTTCCAATCTAATGCCTTGTGTTTTTTTAGGAGATGACATACCATTACGTTGAGCTTCAGAAGAACGCAGACCCTGAGCGCGAAGACAGCTCCCAGTTCAAGAATGCTTTCACTGTGCACCCAGTTTCAGAGCCAACTCTTATGTACCGCCTGCACAAGCGCTTCAGCCAAATTGAACTGGACTGGACCTATGCTCAGATACAACAGTTGCAGGTATGTGAAGCGTTATTGCTATATTTAACTGTAGTTTGTCCAGAGGTTCAGTGCATTTAATATTAGATCGTTCTGATTATTGATTACAAATAAAACAGATTCATACTAAAATATCTATTTAAATATAGTTTATAGTACAGTTTGAGAATGACTTATAATTCAGTTATGATTGCAGATAAATGTAGTGTTAGGTTTCTTGCCCAAGGATTCTTAAGCCATAGTATGGTATTCTGTAAGCGCTCTGTGTAAGAACAACAGCCAAATGCATACATTCAGAAATCTTTATTTTGTTTGTGTGTCGTTGTGTTCGATTGTAAACAAGTCAGATCAAAATGTTAACGTCCAAATAAAGAATGTTTGGCTATTTTATGTTGGATAAAGGAATGAAATTCACAGACTTTTGACATGCTGGACAGATATATGGCACTGATTCTTACAGTGAATAATATATACAAAAATATTTTGGTATTTTACTCTTAAGCTCTTTGTCCCCTACATGTTTTCTCTAGCCCAGATCATGGTTTGAGCATACCTCAAGTCTTACCGTTCTAACAGTTTGTAAGCACTAGCTGGAAAAACACATCAAAAGATAAAGATTTGCTTAAGACAACTTTACTAAATATGTGCGACAAGAATATAGGGCAGTACAAAATTTGCTCTTACATTACCACACTGCTGAGGCAGGCAGAAAGGCATTACTGTGATGGCTAATGAGAATCTGGCCCGTGGATATTAGTTCCACTGGGAAATTCAGTTAAATATTCCATTGCTGGACCATTTGCCTAGCTCTGGAGACTCTCTTTGAGGAATGAGCAAAAACCTCATGGGGTGGCAGCACAGTTTGCTTGCAGAGGAGGTGGAATTTAATAGCTGATCCACTGTCAGAGTGAACTCCGTTGTTTTAAATTGGGACTCTCATCCTTTACTGTCTGCTGTGGTGGGTAAAATGGAGGGCAGGTTGTAAAAACTGACTGTATTGAGTTACTTGACGTATCCCAGAGAGGTGTTGCTTTATAGCAATTTCTGTGAGCTCAGACAAGCGTTACAGAATTTAAACAACATTCTTATTATACATTATTAACTCATGTTGAAGTTCAGATCCACTGGATAATGTTGAGAGTGTTACAGATGGATTAATCTACTTTCCTTATTTAGACTTAGTTATATCAGTCTAGAACCAAATCCACCTAACCCATGGGAAGATGCTAGGAAAAAAATAGTTCCCTTGCCAACTTTGGTATTCACCCTGTTTTACATTTCTTTATCTGCTGTCTCATAGATTCAAATCAGTAACCTGAGTGAGCTCACTCCTGAGGGCAAAGCTGGTGCCACTTGGCCGACTGGTGTCAACCCACCTTTCCGCCCCAAGACACGGTTTGAGGTGATCAACTGGGAATACTTCACAGAAGACCACATCTACTCATGTGCAGACAGTTCGCCAAAGTGTGAGCTTCGTGGAGCGGACCGAGAAGACGTTAACTCTATCCTGGAGACGGCTGTTGAACGTCTGAATGAGCGTTACCAGCCTCAGCTGCGCTTCCGTAAGCAAAGGTTGCTGAATGGCTATCGCCGCTTTGACCCCACACGAGGCATGGAGTACATGCTGGATTTGGCCCTGGAGGCCTTCACTCAGAAAGGACACAGTCAGGTCATCGCCAAACGAGTGGGCTTACTGAGGCCTCTCAGTGCCATTGAGATCATTCCGATGCCCTACGTGACTGAAGCAACAAGGGTGCAGGTCATCCTCCCAGTGACGGCACGTGATCAAGACTTTGTTGGCAGCTTTTTGGACACGTATGTCATGAACGCACTGGACACTCGCGACAATGCCCTGCTTACTTTCCTGTTTGTGTATGACCCCTTTGATGCACAGAGGGTCAGTGAAACGGACGTCTTCGCCGGAGTGAAGGCCATGATCGGCGAGGTGGAGAAGCGCTACAGTGATGTGAAGATCCCGTGGATTAGCGTCAAAACAGAGGTACCCTCTCAGGTCAAACTGATGGACATCATTTCCAAGAAGCATCCAGTGGACACCTTGTTCTTTTTGGCGAGTGTCTGGACCGAAGTGAATGCAGACTTTTTGAACCGCTGTAGAATGAACGCCATCAGCAACTGGCAGGTCTTTTTCCCCATCCACTTCCAAGAGTACAGCCCTGCTCTCGTGTACAGAGACCAACAGCCCTCCGCTGCTTCGTCCTTTTCTTCAGAGGCTCTGCGAGATGGCCGCTTTGACCGCCATGTCTTCGAGGAGGCCTGTTTCTACAACGCAGACTATATGGCTGCCCGCACTAAAATGGCAGCTGATATCTTGGACAATGATGAGATGCTGGAGAGCATGGACGTATATGAGATCTTTGTGCGCTATTCAGGCCTGCATGTGTTTCGGGCCGTGGAGCCAGCTTTGGTGCAGAAATACGTCCATCGAGTTTGTAATCCACGCTTCAGTGAGGATATCTATCATCGCTGTGTGCTGAGCAATCTCGAGGGGCTGGCCTCTCGATCGCACCTGGCCATGGCACTGTTTGAACAAGAGCAGGCCAACAGCACCTAGGAAAATCAGAGTTTACTGCCCTTACTGGACCTCAGTCATTGAGAGTGCAAACTAAAGTGCAGTTCCCTTACCTGGACCCTCAGAATGAGTCAGATGACCATGGGACTGTCTCACTGACTTGCTCAATAGAGGAAGCCCACTTGCATATTAAACATCAAGAAACTTTGCATTTTATTCGGTGGGTTTGGCCTTTTGATTTTTAACGTGAACTTGACTGGAGGGAGCGTAGTCTCCCAACTGAATACACAGAGTCTTAGTGACTCACTGTTCATGACTACTCCAGGTAGTTGTAGTTGACTGGGTAGTTGCATTCTCTGATAACTGAAATGAATATTCTTCTGAGTTCTGGAAATACAAAAAGCAATTCATTTGGCTTGCTGGTCAAACTTGAGTAAGCTTAACTATCATTGCAACATTATACATATAATGTAAGTGCTATGCAAGTGCATTGTTGAACTTTGGTTGATTACATGCGATATGTAGTATGTAATCAAGCATCTAAAATGTACTAGTATAATACTTACTCTACAATTAGGTGTCATTTAACAGACCTTTGTTTTGTTAAAAAAACTAATTATGTCCTTACGTCAAAATGCAGGTGTTAAAAGAGGTTTTAAGAATTAATTTATGCTAAAGGCGTGGTCTCTGGCCCAAGGTACGAAGATGAGGGACTTAAGCCCTGAACAATAACCAGGCAACAAGCAATACATTGTTGAGTAATAAGACTTCCCTGTTTTTATTTCTTGCCCATTCTTACAAAATAAGCTTGAGCACACAGCCCTCAGTGTGTTGCTGTTACTCCACATATCTACAGTTTATAAACATTATTTCAATATGTTTTTATAAATTATTAAAACATTAGGCGACCATCGTTTTCAGATTTTGAGATTTGACTCTGAATGGACTGACAGAAATGTTCTAAAATAATTTCAAAACTATTTTAATGAACTTTCACCTGTCAAGGTACTGTTCTGGAGATTGAAAGCCTTTGTCCCAACAATGCGGTTTTCCCTCTGCTAATTTATTTTTACTGATAATCCTGAAAAGCTTCATGTTCCTGGGGCACATTCTTTCCTGCAGCTCTCTTCCCAGCTGTGGAGCTCAGATTGGGGTCATTCAGGACGTTTAGAGTTGTTTTCCTCCTCTGCTTGCTCTGAAGAATTGGATTTTAAAGTAAGAAAAGGAACTGTACTTGGCTGCTGTTGTAAGAAGTGCCTTGCTTAAGGTTTTTAACGGTTCAGTGTGACGTTAAACACAGCAGGAACGCTCACAACGCCCTGATGGATTCAAACCTGCAGCTTTCAGACAGCAGCCTTAACCACTCAGTCTCAGCCCTCCGCGTCCTACACATTTCATATTTTCACTTCACGGCAAAATATTGTCTCATTGCTATTGGAATAAATTACACTTACATTAACGTAAATTTAAATTTAATATAAATTTTGTCACAAAAGTGTTGATAAGGGCAGTTTGATATCATACTACATATATATTTAAGGCATTTGGTCTATGCTCTGATCCAGGGCAACTTACATTTCTACTCCTCTTACTGATGTGGACAAAGTGTTAAGAGTCTTGCCCAAGGACTCTCACTGGTGTAGCATATTGTGCTTACCCAAGCAGTGAATTGAAGCCCACTGTTCTGTGTAGACGGCGTGTAGCAGAGTAACTTGAAATACCACACCAACAGCATACTGTACTTAACTCACCAAATGAATGACGTTTCTGTTATTATAAGCTAAGCAGCTTCTCTTCCTTCTCTCAGACTTTGTACAGTGAGGGGAAATTTATTCGGAATGATGAATAACCAGAAGACGGATCAATGGCCAAAATGTTGAACTGCCCTTTGAAACTTCTGCTTCATCCGCACCTTGAGCCTTTTGCCTTTCTTTACGTACACGATTGTAAGAGATTTGAATGATGTGTTGAATACGTTGTTGTCAAATAAAAACAATTTTGTGAAGCTGTTTTAGTGATGATGCGTACACTGAAGACCTCCCAGAAGATTCGTGTGTCCATCCAAAACTAAACTTAGAAAAACAAAACCTAATATACAGTTCTTATACAGGGGGTCCTCGACTTACGACGTTGATCCGTTCCTACGTCGCGTCGTAAACCGATTTTCGGTGTAAGTCGGAACATACGTACATACTGTACGTAAATAACATACTGTAAGCACTTATCCTATCCTCACACCTATCCTCCTCGGTCCCGAGCCGCGTAACCGTGTATTCTTCCGCCGCGCCCCGCACACCAAACACGAAGTTCACGTTACGACGTTTACGACGCAAAACCACTTACGTCGAAACAAGGCTTTATACAGTAAATGGGAGATGTGT
>NC_089808.1:35091013-35263513 GCF_029633855.1 Hoplias malabaricus | reverse complement strand
ATCAGCTACTTTCAAGGTGACCCTGTTCTGGAAACAGTTGATGGGCACTCAGTCCATGCCAAGAGGGGCCCACGGGGGGATAAAGTCCTTCAGCACTTAGAAGTGTTCTCTAGAGTGAAGAGGCTCGGTCCTGTAAACCTCTGAGATGATTCGGGGTGGTGTTTGTGATCCAGAACCAACCATTCAATATCAGTACCTGACCTTATTAATTATCACAAAGCTGAATGCCATCAAGGGCAGCACGGTGGCGCAGCAGGTAGGTGTCAGTCACACAGCTCCAGGGGCCTGGAGGTTGTGGGTTCGATTTCCGCTCCGGGTGACTGTCTGTGAAGAGTGTGGTGTGTTCTTCCTGTGTCTGTGTGGGTTTCCTCCGGGTGACTGTCTGTGAGGAGTGTGGTGTGTTCTCCCTGTGTCTGTGTGGGTTTCCTCCGGGTGACTGTCTGTGAGGAGTGTGGTGTGTTCTCCCTGTGTCTGTGTGGGTTTCCTCCGGGTGCTCCGGTTTCCTCCCACAGTCCAAAAACACACGTTGGTAGGTGGATTGGCGACTCAAAAGTGTCTGTAGGTGTGAGTGAATGTGTGTGTGTGTGTGTGTGTGTTGCCCTGTGAAGGACTGGCGCCCCCTCCAGGGTGTATTCCTGCCTTGTGCCCAATGATTCCAGGTAGGTTCTGGACCCACCGCGACCCTGAACTGGATAAGCGCTTACAGATAACGAATGAGTGAATGAATGAATGCCATCAAACCCCCACAGTAATGTCCCAGCACAGTGTGAAGTCTTATAAAGTAGAAAGTAAACACTCTATGGTAATTAATGGATATCCTTCATTTCAGGGGAAAGGCCAGAAGAGCTATTGTCCACAAACGCTTGGCCTAATACTGGGCTGGGCTCCATTATCACAAGCTGGGATACAAACCCTTCCAATACCTGAAATTATTAAATTCATGTGACTACATGTATCGCAAAGCCTTCCTAGAAGTGTAGAGACCGTTACTGTGGAAAATAAGATGCAGGCTCCCTGTTAATACCCTTCATTTCAGAAGCAAAGCTAGACGAGGTGTCTACAAACATTTTACCGTATAATGTAATTCAAACAGGAAAAAAATAAGAAACAGAAAAGGGGTAAAGGTTCAAGTTTGAGTTCAAAAGCCCAGTGTGTTTACACTGAAAAAGCTGCTGGCTGCTACCACTACCACGCCCGTGTGTCCACGCTGGGGTTCGGTTCAGTAGGAGGTGCTCTAGTCTTGAAGATGAACCTGACAAACACAGTCCAGATCCTGGGAGAAATCCTTGTGTGTGCTTCTACTTTGTTTTCTCCCAGTGCTAAAATCACTAGGTCTTTGAGAAAGACAAAACAACAACAAGACAGAAGACTTCAAAAAAACAAAACCACTTTGTTTTGTCCATTCCGTAGGTTTGACCCAGACGTTGTGGGTCGGTGCACTTCTGATCTCCTCCGCCGGGGTCAGAAGGGTTTAGAACGTCCTTGTATGAAAGTATAAAAAAAGCTCTGTCCATGCAGCATGCATAGGCCTTAGAAAATCAAAAAGAGCCTCTTGACGTCTCGAGGTTCCAGAAAACAAGCTGCGAACGTAGTTCCCCTCCGTGAGAAGAGCGATGACCCGATGATCCAGAGATTTAATTGGATGTCAGACCCCCCCCCTCCCTCTAGAGATCCAGGAGGAAGAGCTGAGAACAGAGCCATCCGCGACTATATTCACAAAACAAGCACAGTTTACGTCCTTCATTTCATTCCCGTTGGTGACGGACAACAGTGAAAATGTATTTCGCATGAACTTAGTGCAAAACGTCATAAAAAGTAATGGTGCGTGAGTGTTCGGTATTTTTTTTGTTTGTTTGTTTGTTTTGTATTTATTATTTTATTCTCAACTAAATATATTTAGTTGGTCTACCTTCTATACACTCAAAGTCTAACAACTAGCTGGTGCCCTTCGTTATGAATCGTCTTAATAAATACTTAAAATCCTAAGAGTTTATGACCTTTGGTAGACATCAAACATGAAAGGACTCTCAAAACAACAGGCCTTAAAAAGACAGATGTACATATCCCCATACTTTCATGGTTTGGGTCATAGCAGGCATATGGACACATTCAGAATATCATACAGCTAAACGGAGAGAGAACTAAATGACAATGTGTGCCAATATGTACATGATTTTAACAATTTCAGCTTGTTTTTTTATATATAATAAAATGGCTACACTACTGCATTGTATCATAGGACAGTATAAAGTTTTATACCTGTCTATAGTGTTTGTGACATATAACCTTCACCCACCCCACGTCATGACAAGCTAATGACATCACAACACTGTTTGAAAACCAGCGACTGACAGACGGTGTATGTCCAAGCATCTGTAGACACTTACACTACACTCAGAATGTACCATATCTATAGAAAAGCACTGACCAATGGGATAAGTGTCAGCCAGAGGGCCATGAATGCATTCTCGGAAGTGACAAAGGTTACGCGATATTTCTGGGATAAGTGGCAGAACTCATCACTTAACAACAGTACCTGACCTCACTAATGTGAATGTTAGCAAGATACCCTTAATTAAGAAAATAAAAACACTGGAAATTGACCAAATTCTGGTCAAAAAACGTACATTGTATGTACTGCATACTAAAAAAACCCCAGAAATCTTAAATTCAACTGTATTCCATATGCCAAGGCATATATAATGGGCTTATAAATACTGATAAATACTCATAAAGAAAGTACATGACCCGTTTTCATGAAAAGCATGAGGGTGTTACACTGCAACATACTGAAATGGTTAAAATTTCCTGGGCCTTGCCTTAAACACAACAATTAAACTACCCCCAAAAGCAGAGGTACAGTGTAGTGATTATTGTTAAATCCATTAGCAGCTGATGGATTGCGCAGCTAAAAATGTGACATGATGTTCAAATGGTAAAGTTAAAGGAGCCGTCAGCCATTTTCTCCAATGATTCTTCTTCACGTTATGGAACAGCCTTTACACTGACACAGAAAGACCAGGATGTATCAGGTATTCTGTACAATACCTAAATTAAATATGGCCGCCCTCTTGTGGATGATAAATGGGTTCCTTTAGACACCACAAAACAATTTGATTCTTCATCACACGTTGGGTAGCATCGTTTCTTTGCTACTTTTTGATGGGGATAATTGAATGAAGGCTCCTTTAAAGTGCAGGGCACCTTCACTGGTTGAGAAGGACATATTTGAGGGGGCTTCTCTGAACGGCTGTGTGTTGTTATTGGGTCTTGGGGCAAAGAGAACACACACACTGAGAGACAAACATCCACACCCACGCTGTAGAAACAAATAAGGGGTTAACGGGGGTCATCCGCAAGGCTCAGACTGGAAAAGGGCTGTCTGAGTGGGAGCTGAGGCTGAGGAGCACTTTAGGTATTCCTCAAAGCCAAGGCTTGCTCCAGCTCTTGTCTTCTCTGCTGAATCTATGAAAAGAACACGAGAGTGTGTCATTCGGCAGTCAGACTGAGACTACTGTTGTGGTGTATTACTCTTGAAAATGCTTGAAACGGATCCTCCAGTCTGAAAGAATAAAGTCTTCCTCTCTCACCTTGCAGTAGAAGTAGCGACTGACGGCCTCCTGAGACCAGGGCTGCTGGTAAAACTCTGCCCTCCTCTCCTCCTCTGGGTTCCCGACCACATCTGTCATCAACTGAAAACAATCACAGTTTATTACCACACTTCTGACAGTGCTGTTATAATCCCTACAGAAAACAAGACTCAAACTACATTAACATCAGTCTGGGGTCACCATGTTGGAGCTGGAGTGGTTCTTGTGATCCAGAAACAGTCATCCAACATCAGGACCTGACCTACTACCTACATGTTCCTCATGGTTGAATGCTATCAAATCGGGATTCAGCTTTTCAGAGTTAGTAGAAGCTATTACTGCAGAAACGGTGGACAAACTGTGAAGAGCGGGTGTTCACAACCATTTGCCATACGACGTGTTTCAGTGTAGAACATCAACAAACCAAATGGACAAAATGGTTTGGAGAGACTTTAGAACTATCACTTCCAGTTAAAACAGACCAAAACACTAACTTTGAGGTCTCTGCTCTGGGACTTGAGCCAGTCCTGAATGTAGCCTTTAGGATCTCTGGAGAAGCTGAGCATGAAGTCTCTCTGAATCTTCAGCTGGTTGATGGACTCGATGGTCTCATGGATCTGGAAATAGTTTCAAAGCACAAGACAAACATAACTGTATATAAATACATCGTCTGTGGTAATTTACGGGACCATTTTCTGGTTATATTGGTAAATGAAAATTGCTTTTCTAAATGTATAATCAACATAAGATGTCTAGGTGCCAAGATGGTACCTTGTTATCGAGGGAGGCAATCTCCTGCTGATTGGCAGTGGAGAGCAAGAAGTTGCTCATCTGGGCTTTGAGTGGATCCTCCACTTCGACATCTATATCGTAGCAGGCTGTTTTTTTTTGGTCGTTTGGGTCCACACTACACACACCAGAACAAATGGTTTAAAAAGTGCCGCAACTGAGAAAGGTTTCTGATAAAGAAGATATATAGCTAGCAGTTATGAGCTAATGGATAGGAAAAAGAGGGGAATTCGTTATGACTGAATTGACAGTGTAAATATAAAAGCTAAAGTGCAGATCATTATATAGTTACTGTTGTAATAGATGTCCAAGGTTATTCTGACAGTGATGAAGAACCGCACTAGAATCAGGATAAATTGTAGATGACTGTGACTGACCTGATTACGTGGTTGATGACGATGGGGTCTGGGGGCAGCAGCAGGTTGGTGAGACGCTGAGGAATCTCAGAGAACTTTAGCCGAGGGCAGTCGAAAATCTAATGAAGCAAACGTTTCCATTAGCTAACACTGAAGTAAAGCAGCAACGGAGGATTTACATTCGGCTCATACTAGCACCACTGCTGCAAATGCTTTATTTCTGCTGATGTCTAGACGAGTTATATGTTTTATGAACTGTTATACTGAGATCACAACTTCAAGATCTTAACATATTTTGCTCATTTTAAGATTTACTTACATAAAGGGTTTTTTCCTGGGGAAAACAAAAGCACAACACAACAAAATAAATCATAATCTTGAGATAACTTGTTTTCTCCTGAAATCTGATTATTTTTTTTCTCTAGATCACAGATTCTGATAACAAACTCTTTTGAGATAACAAATGTTCTCTCCCCATGCACAGAGCATCGTTTTTTTTGTAGCTCCTTTATGTTATATTTCAAGAAATAGTTTTTATTGTTTAAATAGATTTTGTAATCACAACCCTAAGTTAAAATCTCAAGCAATAAGTCACACTGACAACATTCATTCATTGTCTGTAATGAATGCTTATCCAGTTCAGGGTCACGGTGGGTACAGAGCTTTCCCAGAATCATTGGGCACAAGGCAGGAACACACCCTGGAGGGGGTGCCAGTCCTTCACAGGGCGACACACCCTTACACATTCACTCACACACTTGGGCACTGTGGACACTTTTGAGTCGCCAATCCACCTACCAACGTGTGTTTTTGAACCGTGGGAGGAAGCCGGAGCACCCGGAGGAAACCCACGCAGACACAGGGAGAACACACCACACTCCTCACAGACAGTCACCCGGAGGAAACCCACACAGACACGGGGAGAACACACCACACTCCTCACAAACTGTCACTCTGTCTTTACCATGACGTGTTCATCTTATATCTAGTCTAACTATAATACTTGAAAGAATAAGTTCAAATAAAAGTTTGCAAAAATACTTGAAAGATGACCTCTTGGAAGATCAGCAGGTTCTTTATTTGGGGAGCAATCTCAGAAGGCCTTCAGAGCACTCACACTGACACAAGGAGAAACCACAGTTTACATAGGCATCTTTTGGGGTGAGATCATCTCACCCCTCCTATTTTTTTAATTAGGTTGCATTCCATAGGATCCCAATTAAAATGGTATCCTTATCTCCTAAGGATGTAGTATATCATAGGAAATACCTCTTATCATGCTGTACCGGGCAATCAATCTCAAGCTGTTCTACACACCATTCTCCTACAGAGTCCATGCCCGAGTCTCATAAGACTCTTTTGTTTAAAACAAGCACATGTCTCTATATTATTTGTTTGTGAGGAAAGTCCCATGCCTGACCTATTAATAAGCGGATCTTTATACTTTTCATATGCTCACAACTATTGATCTTTTTCCTAATTCTCCATCAACCCGGAATAAACCCACACAGTCACAGGGAGAACACACCGCACTTCTCACAGACAGTCACCCGGAGGAAACCCACACAGACACAGAGAGAACACACCACACTCCTCACAGACAGTCACCCGGAGGAAACCCACACAGACATAGAGAGAACACACCACACTCCTCACAGACAGTCACCCGGAGCGGGACTTGAACCCACAACTTCCAGGTTCCTGGAGCTGTGTGACTGTGAAACTGTCACTCTTACCATTATCATTAGTTATTTGAGAGAATTAAGTCAGATCTCAAGACAATTCTCCAGAAAAACATTGGTTACTGTTTGAGTAGAGTTTGAGTTCTTTGGAGTCTTCATCATTACCTGCTGGAAGTATTTATCACAGTTGATGTACTCCTTGTCATGGGAGTCCTGTAGCTTGTTGGTTTTGATGTACTGCCACAGAGCCTGGATGATGCAGGAGCGCGTCTGTGTGTGGATACCCAGCAGACGAGCAAGACGGGGGTCCAGTTTAAACTGAGGGGGCTATAAGCAAAAGCATTTTACTGTAAATATATAAATGTACATGCAACTGATTAGTTATTTCTGAAGAGATGGATGCAGAACGAAAACTAAACTGAAGAGCCAAGCTCCTTTAGGACAGAACTTCAGAACAACTGCATCAGGTATGACCTTAATGTTCCAGTGCTCACCTGGTAATCCAGCATCAGGAGCAGAGTGCAGCGGACATTAACGTCCCCCGGCCTTTTCACCTGGAAACCGTCTGTCTCCTGAGTGGTGGGAGTGCGATGCCACTAAGATCAGATCAGAAATAACGTCTTGTTCACAACACAAAAATATATTTCACAAACATATACACACACACACACACACACACACACACACATGCATGTTCTTCCATAAATACTAGAGGTGGGAAAATGAATTTTTAGATGCATCACTATATTCTCTTTATAGATTTGAAAAGATTTGTTAAACCGCATAATTAGACACTTACACGGTTACACAAACACACAGCCAGTGACTGTATTAAAGTGGGATATTTTGCCACACTCCAGTTTAGAGGTGGAAAATAACGGTCACGACATTGTGAACAGTGAATACGGAGTAAATGAAAAACCATTATAAACATACCCTACTGAAAACAGGCTAAAAATCTAATCTAATCTCCTGTTAGTATCAAATATTTCAACTTAATATTTATTTTGAAACATTCATTCATTATCTGAAGCACTTATCCAATTCAGGGTCGCGGTGGGTTCAGAGCCTACCTGGAATCATTGGGCGCAAGGCGGGAATACACCCTGGAGGGGGCGCCAGTCCTTCACAGGGCAACACACACTCACATATTCACTCACACCTACGGACACTTTTGAGTCGCCAATCCACCTACCAACGTGTGTTTTTGGACTGTGGGAGGAAACCAGAGCACCCGGAGGTAACCCACACAGACACAGGGAGAACACACCACACTCCTCACAGACAGTCACCCGGAGCAGAAATCAAACCCACAACCTCCAGGCCCCTGGAGCTGTGCGACTGCGAGACTACCTGCTGCGCCACCGTGCCGCCCTTATTTTTAAACATTCCTCCCCAATTTTATTAACTGCTATTTCAACCCATGAGCTGAGATCCATCAAGCAGGGAGGGTGGAGGCATGTGATGTCAGCCACCACTCTTTTTTGCACTGCTGCCAACACATTCAAAACTTAAACATGCTTGAACTTAAACGGCCCAGTGATGTTATGTCTGGAAACGTACACCTGCCTTTGTCAGCACTGTGCAGACTGATGTGGGAGAGGGGGAACAACTGGACTCTTGGACTTCCAGATCCAAACAGCACTTTGGAGGCATTACCAGGGACTGAAGTTGCAGTCTCCCAATGGTATGGACAAGACAAAAAAAAAATCCAGGAGAATAGTTGTAATACAGACTAAAGAAAACCGAAACTGTGATGCATTACCATTCATTTTATAATCAAATGTGATCTCAGTGGTGAGGAGCCAAGACATTCCCACCCCTAGTAGCTACAGGCAGAAACAAAGCAAATACACCCACATGAAATGGCAAATAATCTCTATGCTCTCTGCAGTGTATATAAAAGGTGTGTGTACAAAAAGAGGTGTAAAGTGTGTAGAAAAACAGGTTTGAAATGAGTTACTTCCACATTTCTGACATTTGTTTGAATGTAAAATTAGGCACAAGATCTTGAAGTCTGCGATAAAGGAGCTAAATATTTGCCCACATAGATATAAAACGTTCATTTTTGGAGCCTGCACATCAAGAATGCAGCAGAACTTAACCTCCGGTACACTGCGTGTTCACTTCAAAGGCTACTTCTATTTCTGTTCAAAAGAACCCATTTCATGCTGTTCGTATGTGCTTAAGAACGTAAAAAGAGGATGAATCTCCACTTTAACAGACTCTGTTTGTAGTGTGAGCAAGGCTGGATCTTACCTGAGCCTTGCTGCTCAGCAGCTGAAAAGAAAAACATTTCAAGCTCCCAGAGATTCAAGGTAACTGTACTCACTAAAGCATGCAACACTCGCTTAGCAACTACCAACGGCAAGTACTACTTCACCCTGACATGCACAAGTCTACATGAGGAACACCGATGCTAAAAAGTCTCTTTAAGATGCAGTTGTACAGAATGTGAGCATCATTCCTATTCACTCTATGACCCTGTAGGTGTTTACCCTTAAGTCTGTAATAAGTCTATTTGATGTTCTGTTACTGAACTGTGAATGGAGCTCAACATGCAATTACTCAAAAATTCAACATAAAACTCACATACAGAACACAACATGAGGACAGGAACAGAGATCAACATGTAAAAGCTTTTCAAAGGGGCATAAGGGGAGTAGTCGTTAAATATATACTCCTCTAAAGCCATGGTAGTGTCCTACAACAAAATCAGTGATGGTGCTCAACGTGGGACTAGACAATAGATATAAAACAAAAGAACCTGATCCAATCCGTGAAAATACCGTGAAATAAACGCTGATTTAATGATGACGTTTCATTTGAGTGATTTTAAGGAGTTTTGCTTAAAATATGTTTGATGTAAATGAAGATTTATTTTATATTCATTAGATTCATCACAGACATGATCGGTGTTGGTCAAAGTGGTAGTGCATACTTACCTCCACTAGGTGGTTGTCTGGTCCATACAAATCCTTGTCCAGCTCAATGACCAGGCTCTTAAAGAACGAGGAAAACTTCCTTTTCACCTTTCCTGGCTGAAAAAAAGAGGGAAGAGGAGAAGCAGTTACAGTTAGTACCCTATGGGTAGTGTATGTGTGCGTTTATGTGTAACTCGAACCTATCATTTTCCAATCGCAGCTTAAGAAAACTGCGCTTAGAACTTCTCTGAAACGGCAACAAAAGAGCACTCCCCTCGCCAGTTCATATATACATTACTTGGCATTATGTCTTCAGTTCCAGAAACCACATAATGGGACGGTTGAACTGTTTCTTCAGGCAATTGTACTATTGATGTTTTCTTCCAATATTACTGCCACAGTGAACTACGGTTTCAACCCTCCACTAGAACAGCCAAAACCACCAATACGTGTTACCACACCCAAATCCCCTGCCTTCATAAAAAGCATAGGGAATTGAATCAACACCCAGAAAAAAACTCTATATAAAGTGATGTATAAATTCTAGGTTCTTTCTTTTATAAAGCCCAGGGAAGTAGGTCTTCTTAAGGAAGGGTGTGCTGGTCTATGGAACACCCCACAGTATTAAAATGTGGTGCTAATGTATAAAACTGTCATCAGTATCTACTGTTTCCACAGGGGCGGTTACAGAGCATATGTTTAAGCTTCACTTGGCTAGACGTTTAGGCTTTGGCCAGGACTTTTGGCCACAACTTCTCTGGTAAGCCATTCACCCTTAGTCTCACTCTTATCCAAGCAAAACAAGCAACCGCTGCAGCTAATCACTAACCAAACATACCATAAATGCATCCCGAGACTAAACACTGAGGTTGTTTATGGCTGAAAGTAGAGAAAGTGCTTTTGAACTTCCACTGAATGCTTCTGGAGGCCGTTCTTTGTGTTGTCTTTTCCACACTCTGAGATTTTTAACTGCGGAATATTTCTGCAGTGCTTCTTTACTGATATAAAAGCATGGACTCAGTCATGCAGGGCACAACCTGTTCAAAAGTGAGGGGCAAGGTTAGTCAAAGGAGCCAGAGAATGTTAATGTTTGCTCAGGAGTGGACGAGTGACCTCATTGGTAAGTGGGGCATTCTGCTGTGGTGGAAACTTGGAGTCCGGGTGAGTAATTTTAACCTCACTACGGTAAAACGCACATAGCTGCCGTTCAGCGTCAGTGAGGTCACTCAGACAAAGGCACAGTGGCACAGTTTTCGGTTCTTCCAGCTCTTTTCCCTATGGTATTTGAGTTGGCTGGTCTACAAAGCTTTGTCGGTAGCTTAATACCAATGGTCAGATACCAAAGCGAGTTTTTTTTGTTACATGCACTTATCATGTGAACATTTTACAGACAGCGATCTGAGGTTAAGATGGCACCCAGAACTCCAAGGTGCACTGTAATTAGCAGACCAGGGTGTGATTCCCAGCTCAGGCAAGACACCACACTATTGTGCTGGACACGGTGGGTCCAGAGCCTACTCAGAATCACTGGGCGCAAGACGGGAACACACCCTGGAGGGGGCGCCAGTCCAGACACACACTTACACATTCACACCTAGGGACACTGAGTCCACCTACCAACATGTGTTTTTGAACCGTGGGAGGAAACCAGAGCACCTGGAGGAAACCCACACCACACTCCTCACAGACAGTCACCCGGAGGAAACCCACACAGACACAGGGAGAACACACCACACTCCTCACAGACAGTCACCCGAAAGAAACCCACGCAGACACAGGGAGAACACACCACACTCCTCACAGACAGTCACCCGAAAGAAACCCACGCAGACACAGGGAGAACACACCACACTCCTCACAGACAGTCACCTGGAGGAAACCCACCCAGACACAGGGAGAACACACCAACTCCTCACAGACAGTCACCCGGAGAAAACCCACGCAGACACAGAGAGAACACACCACACTCCTCACAGACAGTCACCCGGAGCGGGACTCGAACCAACAGCCCCAGGATTATGGAGACACCACCTGCTGCACCACTGTACCACCCCCAAATCTTTGATCCCTGCTTAATAACTAATCGTATATGAATGGCAAGTCCCGAATTAGTAACTGCTCACATTATGTGTTTGTACATATGTTGGTATATGTTGCATCCATTGACTGACTCACATCATCCAGCAACTTGCCCTCCACCCGAAGCTCCCATGATGCAATGCTGCCGTCAGAGTCCTCCGCGTCCGCTTTGGCAGGGTTGAACGTGTTGGAAATATAGAGTCGGAGTTTGCGTTTTTGCTGCAAAAGAATAATATAGTTGTTATGAATAAGTTACAATTAAACTATGTTTCCATGTAAATATAACAAGTTTTTTTCTCTCCTGACTTTTTGAATACTGTACTCCTACACACTATATATCCAAAATATATAGACACCCCTGATAATAACAAAAAGTGTTTCATCACATTGGGAGCTCCTATCAACACACAAACATGGGAATAAAACAATAAAGTCATTTTTTGTGACCTGCCTCAGATTGAAAACATGGGATAAAACAAGTTACTCAAATATTACTGCTGCATCTTATGTAGAGTGCAGCCATTTTACAATTGTTCCACCTTCTCTGCAAGTTCTCTCCAATCAGTGCTGGACAGGCATATTTGTGAGAGTGCAAAGACGAGGGTAAGTGGGGTTAAACAGACACAATGGGCACAGTGATATGAGTACTGAGAACTGAGTCTAAAAACAGCTTCTGCTCCTCAAACCTGGGCTCTCGCACTGAACCGAGCTCTGGCAAATTCTCACTAAAGGAACAGGCGTTGAAGCAGGTCACTCTGAAAAGGGCTATTTAGACGGAGGAGAACTTGGCTGTGATGTTTGAACCTTGTGGTAGTTTGACCAAAGCACGTCATGGATGTATCATCAAGAGTCCAGGGGACTGTTATTGGAAATGTGGGAGAATATTTCCTCTTTCAGATGCACCCTTTGAGGATATGGTCATTTACTCGGTATACTATCCCCAAAAAACATAATATAGGACAAAATCTAGCTAGAAACGCACCATGCTCAATGCCAAGGAATATCTAGAGTGGCATAAAAACTATTCTACCTCCTGCACTCCAACTCACTACATGATGAGCAGGAATGACATCTGTGATCCAGAACTAATCATTAAACCTCATTACCTTAGAAATATAGATAAATACCATTAATCTCAGTAGGAACATTTAATAACCAGCAGTCCAGAAATGCCTAGTCAATACAAATTGTGCATAATGTTGGTCCTTACCTTCATGGGCCTTTTCAGCGCTTCTTGGATGTCCACTCTCTTGCGCATTATGGTTTGGTCCAGTTTGCGCTCGAAAGCCAGCAGGTCCATATACGCCTGGGACTCAGGGACGAGCTCACGGATCTGAGGAGGAGATTAAAGTTCAAACGGAAAGTTGATATTATGGATTATTTAATTTATTTCACATATTTAACATTCATTCATTCATTATCTGTAACCCTTATCCAGTTCAGGGTCGCAGTGGGCCCAGAGCCTACCTGGAATTATTGGGCGCAAGGCGGGAACACACCCTGGAGGGGGCGCCAGTCCTTCACAGGGCAACACAGACACCCACAAACACACACACACACACACACACACACACACACACACACACACACACACAAATACACCTACGGACACTTTTGAGTCACCAATCCACCTACCAACGTGTGTTGGTGACTCTGGGAGGAAACCAGAGCACCCGGAGGAAACCCACGCCGACACGGGGAGAACACACCAACTCCACACAGACAGTCACCCGGAGGAAACCCACGCAGACACAGGGAGAACACACCACACTCCTCACAGACAGTCACCCGGAGGAAACCCACGCAGACACAGGGAGAACACACCACACTCCTCACAGACAGTCACCCGGAGCGGGAATCGAACCCACAACCTCCAGGTCCCTGGAGCTGTGTGACTGCGACACTACCTGCTGCACCACCATATTTCACATATTTAATTTTAAATAAAAAAAAATGTGAGTGGTTCGACACTCTTCTCATGTCGCAAATGAATAATAATCCTTAAAGAAACAGTCAATCACTTTTACCACCAAAAAGCAGCAAACCATATTTATGAAATATTTATGATTATTCATCAGTCACCACATATAAGGTGAAAAATCAGATTGCAGTGTAGTCACTGAATGATTAATAGAGTGGGTGTCCATGGTGGTGTCCATGTTTAAGTACAGAACCTCAGACATATCCAGGCCACTAGATGTCTGTATATTGACTGCTGCATTAATATCAGAATAATTAGGCTAGAGTTTAAAACACTGCTTTCTTTTATATGGTGTTGGTGTGTATATAAAAAGCTTTCTTTTTTTTATTATTATGACAGCCAAGTTCAATTGACCCTTCCATCATTCACTGCAGTTGTGTTTAGAAGTGTGTGTGTGTGTGTGTCTGCGCGTGCATGTGTGCATGCTATCTGCCAAGAAACCACAGAAACCCCTCCAGTGACACATTATCATGCACACACACAGATGGCTGGAAGATGTGTGTGCCAAAAGCTTCACTCTATACTGGGCACAAACCCGTAGATTCCGATACTGCACCAGCCTTTCATACTTCCTCTCGCTCTATCTCTCTCTAAAGCTCTCTTTCTCAGGACTATGTGGAGTGCTGCAGACTAACGTGACAGGCGTCTGTGTTTCCACCGTATCTACACACGTCTGATAACACTCCCACTCGCTCCCTCACACAAATGACTAAGACCCAAACCACTGACCTCTGCCTGCTATCTTTAAAAGCCGCATACTCAAGCGTGTGCTCAATGCCCACTCTGTTTGACCTTGTTTGCTGGTCCACATTACAGTTGCAAAATCAAAGGCAGTAGCTCATCCTTTGCTGCTTAGTTTGAGTTAAACCCCAAATATGTCGAGAGGGGAGGTGACTGCGTGGACGATGAGTGTAATAATATTTTGGCTGTTCTTTGCTTTCAATATGTATTGCACTGTATGTACCTTTCCAATTTTTATAATACTTAATAATAATGTCTTAAGGCTTGAGGACATCTGTTGAAATAGAAGTAAGCTGTAATTTCACCCTGCTTCTCTTTACTAGGAAAGGTTTACTTTAGAAACAGAAACTTTAGAAACGTTTACTTTAGAAACAAATCTGTGAAGATCTGGTTGCATTTAGACATAAGAACATAAGTGAGATCAGCTACTGATGTTGTATGATTAGTTTTTGGATCACAAACCACACTCCAACTCACCCCAAAACGTACTGGAGTGAGCTCTATCCCTAAACGAGAACTACTGCCACAGCCATGTGCTGGGGGCTTCACAAGCTAAAAGCTGACACATACTAGGTAATGGGCATGGTGCCGCTTTGGTGCAGAGTGCCCCATTATATCGGTCATAGGGCTGGACAATAATTCAGTATCATATATACATTCTTTACTGCATCTGTCACTGACTAAAGTTAATTACAGGGCGCTGCTATCAGTTCATTGCACTCAATTTTAAAGTTAGTTTTAAAATATTAATATTGACCAAGCCAAGAGGTTGTTGTTTGATGGTGACGCCATTTTGCTTTCAGTTCTTGGCAGGTTTTCCGTGCCATTTTTATTGTCCGTATCGATATCAGATCGAAATTTTAAGAAATATATTGTGATATAAATTTTGGCCGTATCGTCCAGCTTTAACCGGTCAATGCTTTGTCCAGAGAGATTATACAAAACCGTGCGTGCGGTACTGAATGCCCTTGTCATAACAGGGTGCACCTAAAACAGGTAAAACCTCTCATTAAAAGAGATGTCCACAAACATGTTTAAAAATGATTTTTGAATCTTTTTTACGTGCATGCTACACGCAATATTAACATATTATGTACAAAGCAGCAGCTGGTAGCTTGAAGTAATGATAAAATGTATAAAAGTGACTTTCACGCCAGCCAACACGGGGCTGCGGCACAGTGGAACCGTTCAGTAGAGTGATGGAGCTCAGTCCAGTACCTTTGGGATGAACTGGAGTAGGGTTTGAGACCCAGAACTAATCATTTAGCAAGGTCTCATGGCATCAAACCCTTACAGCAATGTTACGGTTTCCAGTGTGAGCAGAGGCTCTCGATTAAAACGTTCCTTTCACATGCACTACATCCCCAAAAATGTCTTCTGAAAAATATTAAACCATCACATAAAGCTAACACAGATTTGCTCGTTGGTTACAAAGATGAAGCACTGCCCAATCTCTACCGCTGCTGTTCCGCACACCTACAGCCAGCTCTGGGACTCTTTCTCTTGTTATTTGGGCTACAGCTACACACACCTGTGGAAGCCTCACACTCTCTGAATACAAATGTCACAGTGAGAGAACATTCTGTCCCTACTAAGTTTGACCGCTGATTGAAAAACGTGACCCAAATGTATAAGGAGGCTTTCCCAAAGCTCTTTCAGTCCACGTCTTAGTGTTGGGCAGCACCCAAAAGGCTCCACTTATCACTTCTCTAAAAAGGCCAGGATCCAAATCCCATACGAACACAGGTAGTCGTACACACAAACACATTTAAATACCCGAAACATGCGAATCGCCAAAGGTTTTTCCACTCACCCTTTGTGGGAGAATCTTATCAGCCATTTTCCTCCTCTTGGTGCTGCAGAAAAGAGGGAGAAAAGGGAGAGACAGAGAGAAAGACGAGAGAAAAAAAAAAAATGAGATGTTACTATGGAGACCGATAGTGTAGCACCCGGGACATCTGCTAAAATTCTGGGGCTGGTCCAGGATGCAAGAATGCCGGCGGCGCGCGACTCTGTGTGTGTATGTGTATGTCTCTGTGTGTGTGTGTGTGTATGTTTTAGCAATGCCAGCCCAGATGGTGCCCGCCAATATGGGCACAGAGACGGGTAGTAGAGTGGCACCCGCGGCTTCACACCATGGAACCTGGCACAAAGCACTAAAACAGGATTAAGGCTGGAGATCGGGGTGTTCACCACTTTACTTTTGTCTGTGTTTTAT
This sequence comes from Hoplias malabaricus, assembly GCF_029633855.1. NCBI lineage: Eukaryota > Metazoa > Chordata > Actinopteri > Characiformes > Erythrinidae > Hoplias > Hoplias malabaricus. Next base: position 35,247,153 of record NC_089808.1, on the reverse strand, counting down.
TCCTCTTTCCACAGGAGAACCAAGTCATCAGCAGTCCATCCCTAAGGGTCTCAAAACACTGTTCTCTTCGGTACACTCTCGGCATCACTGTATATGGGACCCCTTCAGGTCTGAACTGAACTGAATGCTCAGTCCTCAGTCAGTTTTGTTGATATTTAGATTATACTTTGGCATCGTCAAAAATAAATAAATAAATAAAAAAAACTGGTATTTTCAAAATGGAAATGTCACAGGAGAAGGGCAAAAACCTTTAATGAATGTTAATGAACCAGTTACTCATTTCAACTCATAATGTATCAGTTCTGTTCAATTAAAATTCAAAGCAAAAATATGGAAATACCAAGTTATGTCCTGACAGCGAGGATATATTCAAATGTTTGTTGTTGGGCAACCAACTAACTCCAGAGCTGAAGCAGGTGGAGTCTGAGCGAGGTGTTTACTGGGGCTGGTCTGTCTTCCAATAATTCTACATTACACCGCGTGGCCATTCTCCATGACGCATTGTCACAGCTATAATGCACATCCACATGGTTCTGCATTGCAAGATAACAACGTATTCTTACACCCTAATGCACTGCTCAGAATTAATATATATATCATTTCCCCCTAGAGCAGGAGTGGATAATCCTCAAAGTCTGGAATGGCGCTCATCTCAATACAGCGAGAGCACAGCTGGTCAGCTGTTTGAAGACTGAGACTGACTGATTTAACGAGGGGGACTCTTATTGCAGAGAGCAAAATGCAGGGCTGCACAATAAATAGTCTATTTATCACTCTTATGACATAAGGGTAGGGGTGGGTGATGTGGAAACAGCTGGGACTCACTATCACATCTTCCAATCCCATATCATCAATTATTGTCTCAACTGTAACAGTACAAAGTAGTTGTTTTCCTATTGTAGATGTTCTATAGCAGAAAAAGCTAATGCTGTGAAAGGAAAGTGTCACTGGGTGTGGGAGGATTATCCTTAGTTCCACCGTTGTTTTTGAAGGTATTGCTTAGTGACATGGCTTCCACCCGTGGTGTAGGCTGGGCATTCATCCTGAGAAGCCTGGTTCTTTGGCTTCTTTGAGCTCTGAGACCACTACTGGAAAGAAATTTTCTCATTTTAAGTTGTGTACATTATTCTGTTACATTTTTTTTCCCATTTCTATTCATAACAAAATGCACAATCAGCATAAAATATGCCTGAAGTGTAAAAGCCTGAAAATATTTGCATGCATTACAGAATTTCACTGTACTTTGTGTTTTAATGATATTCTGGCACTGACTCTTTAAGTCTGTGTAAAATCCTCTGATGCGTCGATCAAATAACCTCAGCGTTCTCTGAATGTGCTTCAGTTGTGGGGCTGGGACTCGGCACACACCCCTCAGCCGACACACACCCAAGACGACTTCAAAAGTAAAAGCTTTTCGGATCGTGGTTGTGCCTCCGTTGTGGTAGGGGCCCAAATGTATTTAATTTAAACAGTGAGGAAAGTCATTTCTGAATTTTTCAATTTTCAATTTTCAATTAATTCTAGGTTTAAATAACAACAAACCTCAGACTTTGTGTTCTCTCAGACTTCTAAACCTTGACATAAAAAACGTATACTTCTAATATCTATAATGTTCTCTATGTCAAATATAACAGAAATATTTTATAAATCAGACAAAATGCTGAGAGTTGTGTTGACCCTAAAAACAAGAGCCATCAAAACAAGCTCCTGTCCTTGAACAGCAGCAGCAGAGTGGACCCTCCATCTCTGAGCTGTATCAGAGAAGCACTTAACACCAAACATTCAGTGGGTCTTGAATTTTTTATGTCATTTTAAGCGACCTGAACTCACTCGAAGTGACTCAGGGGGAGCACCTGGAAAACTCTCACTCGCTCCATTTTGTGAGTTTAACATCTCGGAAATCAACATCTCTCAGAAACTACATCTCCCATCATGCCATGCAGCAGCATAGGTCATGCATTTCCATGCTTCAACAGTCTGACATAGGAAAAGTGATGCAGAAAACAAATGACTAAATGTGGCTGAAGGTCTAGTTTTCTTAAGACACTGGTGGTTCTGGAAATCTTGGGATTAACTTAAAGACATTCATAAATATTCATTACGACTGATCCTTTCCCACAGTCTTCAGGGGTGGGGTGCAAAATGCTTGTTAAGGGATACTCACAGTGTTTGGTGTGGGACAGATTTTGGGGGGTGTGCAGGGGTCAGAGGGACATGGGGGTGGGGTAAAAAAAAATGCATGAAAATCTTGTCATGCAGCATAATAAACTCCTACTTTGATCCGAGCGTGGGATCTGATTGGGCCTCTCTCATGTCCATCTGCCTCCCTGGCATCTCACTGGCTCCAGGAAATCCCACAGGCTTCCTATGAGTCGATGGGATTCGAAGGGTCCTTCATTAGAGTGTACTGACTTTTAAACAGTTTTCAGAATGTGTATAGAAAGCGTTTAGAGTTTTAACCCATTTCAGTGTGATGGAGATGATTAGACTCTAGTGACGTCTCAAACTGTAATGAACTCAAAAACATGGGATAGAATGAATACAATGAAATGAAATCTTGAAATCAGTTAAAACAAGCATAGGTCCACTACCACAGCCTGCCGTAATATTTTAGCAGAACATTTGACTTAATGCAATATGTAACACAGAACTAATAAAGATATAGAAGACGCCCATGAGCATATATTTTGGCCGATAACTGACACAAATGAACAAAGACGTGTCAACATCTTATCATTCAGTAAATTACACCTCAACTAAACCTGTTACAGTCGGTCTAAAAAGCCACTGTCCACTTTTAATACTAGTTAAGTTCTCCGTCCAATCAGAAATGCAGGGGGTGTGTCCATATCTCCATGGTTACGTAAACAACTGTGCATAAAAGCTAAAATAAACACGTTGCTAACTGGTTCTGTGGATGTCCTGACACCACTTGACGTCAATTTTGCTTCGTTCAATAAGTATCCAACAGGACATTAAAATGATTAACACAATCTCAACTTTGAAAATTTATTTAAATTAATAAAATTAAAAGACTACAGAATTATAAACATGAGCAGACAGGGGCTTGATAAAACAAGGCTAGCGTTACATATGGAAATGATTAAAGACTTGATTTATTGCAAGTATGTTTTTTATTAATTATTATCAACATTTTGACCTAATGATGATGTTCTAATGATAATATTTTGTTTACTTCATGGCCTCTTTAGGAACTTTGACTTACTGTTTGGTTTATTTTTCTTCACATATCGGAGAGTATCAAAATAATACCTTCGCATCTTTAAATAATTTAATTTGATATTTTTACAAACTACTGTAAATCCAAACCCAAATACTGGGAGAACAAGTCATTTGAAATGGTCAAATCAAATTAATTACTTGAGAAACTGGGTCTGAACTGAGACAATTCAAAATTCCGAAGAATAATTAATAATTTGAAAAGAATTATAGTTTGGAGAAATGTCTTCATTTCAAGAGTTTAAGTCAAATCTTTTAAATAAATGAGTTATTATTTTGAGACACTGTACTATAGTTATTTTGCCATACTGCTGGCAGAAACAAAAATTGGGAGGGGTTTCCATAGCAGAAGAGGAATTTTTGCCCCTTAATACAGGATTAAACCATCATCACTTTCATATCAGTCAGGCCCTTATATGTCCACAGTTACAGCATTGTATGAAAGACCACGAAGGGTCAATCTGAGCACCGCTAATCTGTTAATACACCCTCACCTCGACCTGGGGTCATCAGGGGCAGTGGTCGGGGGCATAACTACTGAAATTAAGTGTGTGTAGTGTACAGAGAGCCGAATATAACACTGACAAAGGCACATACACACATATACACACTGAAACACACACCCTGGTTGGTCATGGATTTGCTGAAAGCAGAGAGAGGTGAACAGATACTTCTGATGTAAGATATCATTACACTACAGTGTCTGAGAAGGGTCAGGGAGCAAGTGAGTGTGTGGGTGGGTCAAATGGAGAGAGAGAAAGAGAGATAGAGGAAAGGAAAAATAAACCTATAAACCATATGAAGTTATTAAGCTTCATTCATTTTGGTGCACTATTCTAAATGACCTAATTACATATTTAATTACATTGCAGACATTTTACCAATAATTCCCTCCATTCCTTAACTGCGGAATATGTCTGTAACCATCAGTGTTAATTATACAGTGGGTTTCTGGGGGCTCACCTCAACAAAAATCTAAAAATCTCTTGATGCAATGGACTTGTGATGCACTTCTCAACACATTACCATCTTATGCCTTTCTCCCTTTGGGACCGTCCATTATTTATGACGAGGGCTTGGAGAGATATTAGGGGGAGGGTCATCGCTTTTCAGTGTTTTATTTGAGAGAAGAGTTTCTGTTTTATGGCTTGTATATTATTTAAACTATTATTTTAACTTAAATTACAGAATTAAGAGCAGCTCCCCCCTCCAGAGAATGTAATAACAATAGAAAACTACAATTGAAAACGCATTCGCTATATGAGCTGTGACATGTAAGATCATCATTCTCAGAACAAAACCTTGTATCTCATTTGCACTAATTTGGGCATCATTGGAAAACAACAGCTGCCTTTTGCATTTGGTACCCTGTCATTATTGTGAACAAATCTGCATACAATAACGTCCATTATAATTAATCAAACGTGTTTTCTCCATTGGAAATTTTACCCTCGATCATAAAAGCACAAACAGCAAAGTAGGAAACGGAGTGAACCCGATCCCACAATAACTTTCAGCTCAACCATGCAGATTCAAATTGCGCCTTCACCGTCTAATGCCTGCAGCCATAGTAACAGCCCCGGGGCTGTTGCCATGGCAATGGCTTACTTGTCTGTCACCTTGGCAACGGCCCATGAGCTGCACTCTTTGTAGGAGCTTCAAGGCTGTAGGTGAGACTACAGCCAAATGCTGGTCGTCATAGTAACACCTCTGTTAATCTATGCAAATTTTTATTTAGAAGTCTTTCTTCCAACAGACTTGTAGCCATGGTAACAGCCCCATCACCACACCCCTTGTTATGAGTATGGCTTACTATATTAGAGGCATTATAAGGGAGGATGAGACTGGTCACTGTTTGAAAAATGAATGGGGAAAAGCCCCTCCTTTCATTTAACACATTGGTCTTGAAATAACTGCCTGGCGACAGAGTTTGACAATTATACTCACTTTCTGTTCCTGTTCTGCACGGCCTGCTGCTGTTGTTGCTGCTGTTGTTGCATTTGTTGTGATGTTGCAGGGCGTTTGCGGTTAGCCTCAATGGAGGGGTTGGTCAGTCCAGGGCGGACAGTGGCGTTTCCTCCATAGGGTGGCCCTGGAGGTCCCATCGGTGCCCCCTGATGAGGCATCCTTGCACCTGATGGCATACCGGGGCGCTAGAGAGAGAGAGAGAGATAAATTAGAGGAAATAAATAAATTAAAAACTGAGTATGCTTTAAAACAGACTTTCTCATCATATTTCTATTATTGTTACATCACAATTTTTATTAATATTCAGATTCAGATTCAATTTATTGTAACATACAGAGTTATACAAGTACAACATTGCAGCGAAATGATTTTTTCGTCTGTCCACTCGCCCAATATTTGGGTAATTATGACACATAACAGTGTAATATGCCATTTGCTAAGTGTAGTCAATAAGGCCACAGTGTCATTGATGCCAAATAACGAAGAGCCCTCTTTGGAGTGTGTGTTGTTAAATGTGAGTGAGTGACTGAGTGTGTGAGTGAGTGAATCAGTTAAAAACCAGTTCCATATGAGCTTTGTATGTAGCATCAAAACATAATATGCTTTCTTTAAGTAAATAGTTTTCTTGTTGGTTTGGTTGTTTACAAAGCTGTGTATATTTCATTTGAGAGGAATGTCTTAATCAAAACAAGCTATAACATGTAGAGCCTAAATCACCAGTATGTAGAAGTATAGAATGATTAAACATAAGTTTATATTTATAGTTTTTATTTAATTATTTTTACCTAATTATTTAATTTAATATTTTTACCTAATTATATTTTTTGATACTAAATTACGTTTATATAAGCAGCACTATTTTCTTATATTAAAATTAACTTGTTTGATGTATGATAATATTTTTAACACTGTGCACAAACATGGATTCCTATTACACATGTAATAACGTATTTGAACATTCGACTATTACGCCTCAAATGTCTCAATTTTAAGTAATTATCATTATCAAGTACCACCCACATTAATCCTATCCTTAAAAGGAGTAATCAGTCATTTTCAATATCCCTTTTTCGTGTTATAAAATGATATGTCATTATACTCACTATTAGTAGCCGGGGTGTATAAGAGTTTCTGTAGTAAACATGTTTTACACATGGCTGCCCACATTAGGGGGGCACAGTATATGGAGTATAAACTAGTCCATTCAGGGATCAGCAAAATGGCTAAACCGCCAAATGCTGAGTTTCATAAATTATTAATAAACTGAGCATTACTTTATAAGACACATTCCTCATTCTCTAAGTGTATTAGCTATACATATATTACTTTTACTTTGGTTTCTGAATAAAGAATTACAGTTACTGGCTGAAACGTCTGAAAGATAATAACTCCTTTTATAGAGGAGGTAAATAAAGAGTTCTTTTGTTGGGTTTTCGAGGCCTTGGAGTAAACCTGCAGCAGTGGGTGATGGAGATCACTTTACAACAACGGCAGACATCATTCAGCCTCAATAATCCACACACTAGCAGTGAAACTGGACACGGCTAAGAGACAGCTGTCCATCTGCCAGACAAAGGAAGCCGTGTTCATTAGCCAGTCTCACTCAATAAAACACAGACCACTCGACAAACTAAAAAGGGTTTTAACATCCTTCCACCTGTGCCGGTCACTCCAATGGCAACAGCTGGTGCGTGTTTGTGTGCTTTCAGCCAAAACATTAAAGTTACCTCCTTGTTTCGACACTATTTGTCTATTTTATTTGTACAAGTGCAGGTGTTAGACCTATTCTTTTAGATTTGTTGTTGTGTATACTTTGTTAGCCACCTATTAGCATCCTATAAATGCTCAGGACCACCACAGAGCAGGTATGGTTTGATTGCAGGGTCATTCTAAATACGGCAGGGACTGAGCTCAATCTCCCAAAGAACAAGGCTAACTCTTAGACTTCCGAGCCAGACATGAGCCTCTGAAACTAAGCAAAAGTTAATGAACTGAAAACTGCAGTCATGTTCTGTGTGATTGATTCCATTCAAGGTAAAAGGAAATATCACAGACACAAATGGCTAGCACTGATAGATTATGCTGCTACTCTGAAAGTCTCACTAGTCCCGAGTTCAGAATCCAAGATGGCTGCCTGCATGTCAACAGTGTGCAAAAGCATTAATATCATACAGTTTGTTTGCTTCTATCCATGTGTGTCTCATTAAATCACATGTACACACATAGCACTTTTCCGCCAATGAGGAACCAGTAGGGTTCCCTTTTGCAAACATAATTTGGAACCAATCCACATGCATCCGCCAACATAAATTGGTTTCTCAGTGCAAACCATGGCATCGTCAGTGGGCGTGTCAGGTTTCAGAAACGCCAGAAAGAGCTCAGAGCCTCAAATAAAGAGTGGAGTGTGACATGATCATTTACAACTTTTTTATATTAATAAATAAATGGGAATACGACAGGAACGTGCTCCATTTGTGTTTTCTTGTGCTTGGTTTAAAGAAACATGAGATATATTGGCTTATTTTCTCTGCTGTTCACAAGCTCCACAGGACGGCCCTGAACTCAGCAAAATTTACTTGTGTATATACGGCTCCGGAGCTGTATTCAGTCACATCAATTCTGTAACCGAGCAACCCCACGACAGACCCACAGGGTTCCAAGTATCAGGAATGAACCTGTTCAAGAACCAAAGTTTTTTTTGCTGAAAAAGCACTAAGAATACCTTTCAACTGCTGTATGTGGATGTGTTTCCATGGTGTTTGGATGCATATATCACATAACTCACTAATCGTCATCGCTAACAGTGCTAACTGGGAACAAGCTAATAATAAAAACCTAGAGCTTATGTGTTTTCTGAATGTTTAACTGGAATGCAGTCAGCTTGGGTGTGATGTCATTCCCAGCTCCGACATCCGACTTACCAGTTACATTGTACACAGCGTTTCTAACTTAGGGTTTGGGACCGAAATCTGGTCATATGACTTACAGGCAGGGTCCTGAGGGAAGCTAACAATCTCTGCTTTTTCTTTATTCTTTTTTAAATACACTTTGAAAGAAAAATAAATCTAAGGTTAAAAAGCCTAGTGTCACAGAACTTTCCTAATACCATTGGGATCCATCTGCATATACTTCAATGGACATGAGTCCTTATTTTGGCTGTTGTTGCAAAAAACAGACAGATATAACACGTATGTAGTGACAAACAATCTGTAGCAGCGCAATGCAGTTGCGAGGTTTATTAGCAAAAAACAACAGAACTAAGCCTTAGGCCGATTAACTGATTCTGAGATATGTTCCCTTCTCTTTAATGGTATTAAACCAATGGCATTTCCTGTTTAGACACAAGCTTCCAAAAGTTCTGCTATTTCCTCCTCAAACTCATACTCCTCCTCAAACTTTTTGTCATTCAGACTTTAAGCTGTAAACTTTAAGGACCATTGCTCTCAGCCTGTGGCCTGAACGTGAGAAAGCGGCGTCCTCTATAGTTACGCAGGGAGTGTTCTATTCAAGTCTGCGAGCAGAGGAATGTGCTGCGAGTGTGCGAGTGTTGCCATTATCTCTGATCTGATCCGGTGTGTGTGTGTGTGTGTGTGTGGTGATAACGGTTAAGGTTTAACACCTGGGAACCCCTGAGACAAGGGGCTGATGTTGGTGGCACTTTTCACACAAGCGGTTCTTTTGATGAAGCGCTGAAGAACGCTCCTCACATTAAAAAGGAGTTTCCTTTGTAGTTGTGTGTGCGAGTGGTAGGGGTTGAGAGGGCTGTTTTCTTGCACTCTTTTAAACTGGACTCTACACTATTGTGAAATGAAAGCAAATGAAACAGAGGCACACAGCTGAGTTGCAAAATGGTGGGTAGTGATGTCCAATATTGTCCAGCGAGGAAAGAGAAAACCATAAACACATAGGCTAAGGATAGGCACTATACACCCAGAGGTTGTAGACGCCCGCTTGCCCAATATTTTTCCAGAAATCAAAGGTATGAAAAGGGAACATTATGCTGTGACTGTTTCTACTCTTTTGGGAAGGCTTTACACTGGATGCTGGTAAATGGCAGTGAGGATTTGATGGAGTTTAATCACTGCTCCAACAGTAACGATTACAGTCTTGATATAGCAATAAGTCTGAGCTGGTTACATTTAAGAGCATAGTAGCTAATTCTCCATGTTAAGGCAGGACTAACTGGCTATTTCCTAAAGATCTGAGAGTGCTACTTTGCTCACATCTCTGTAGCAGATACACCATTAAGAGGTTTATAGACCAGTAACAGCATTTTTAAAATCTGTTTCGTAAGAGACTGGTATCCAGTGTAAATATTTAAGAACGGGGGTGATGTGTTCTCTTTGCTCCGAGTGAGAACTCTGGCAGCTGCAGCTGTTTAATGGTGTTCTCTGGAAGTCCATTACAGTAATTAATGCTGCTAGAAATAAAAGCATGATTTTTATGCATGGAAACAAGCAGGTTCAGTCAGAAAAACCTAATTTTGTTGATGTTCTTAAAATGATAAAATGCTGATCTAGTAACTGCTTTAACATGACTTTCTAAAAATGAGATCTGAGTCCATTAGTATGCCAAGGTTATGAGCTAGTTCTTTAGACGCGAGTGCTCTTAAATCCAGATATGCAGCCAATCCGTGCCTCTCATTGCTGTTCCCAATAGAATAAACTCTGTTTTATCTTTATTCAACTGCAGAAAATTGTGTCCCATCCAGTTAGTGATGTCCTCAAGTGTGTCAGTTGGACCAGAGTCACTTGGGGACAGGGCCAAGTAAATAGAGTATCATCTGCACTGCTGTGACGGGACAGCCCATCGTCTTTTATAATCTGGCCACGAGGTAGCAGGTAAAAGTTGAAAAGAAATGGACCAAGGATTGAACCCTGAGGTGCGCCATCATTTTAGAGAAGGTATTTCAACTGCTCTATAGGTAAATGCTGGGGGATTTATACCCCACTTGCAGACTGACAGCATTGAGCATGGTGAACTTGGACTAATTTCATGCTTTTCTAGGCTTTTTGAAAAATTCAAAAATTGTGCTTTTTGCTCCTCCATGATATGAATGAAAAGGTCTAGACCAGACACAGAGGACTCTGTGCCATTCCTCTGGGCCAGTGGATTGTCTACATTTTCCATGGGTAAAAGAGACTGCAGGATAGCTGCCGTACACATGTTCTACAACTGTCTTTCACGTGAATAAACAGGTTTGTAGGTACAGGTTTGCACCAGATGATGAAACACTGTTTCTGAAGTAGCTGTCCTTTATGTGATCCTTTGTTTTTTGCAGCATCACCGTTCTTTGTCTGGTCAGTTGCCAGGTGTTGTTGTCACTCACGACTGTGGAACAGCTGTCTGCTATCGGAGCGGATCGCTGCTTTGCTGCTTTTGTTCTCCATCCCTTACAGCCATGAATAGTGTGACAGAGGCAGATAGGAATAATCCAGTAGCTAATTGTGCAGAGGAATCCATAGCCTTTTCTCTCATTATTACAACCTCATTCTCCAGGACACAGCCTTCTAAAATCACACTTTAAAGTGTGTTAGAAAAATTCTCTGAAATTTTGATGGCATTCAGATACGAGAGCATTACTGAGGTCTGGTACTGATATTGACTGATTAGTTCTGGATCACTGACACCACTTCAAACCCCAATGATATGGAATGGAGCTCCATGACTCCAGAGAATGAAGATCCAAAGACTCCACAACCAAAGTTTGGGGGCTTCATGTTTTTGTGGTTGAAGCTTGGCATTGGGAATGATCACCAAAATCAATATTTTGACTCCTCTAATTCTAGTTTCTACTTTCTTAAAGATGGCACTGTGGTTTTGCTCATGCATATTTCAAACGACCTAGCTTAATTCTCTCTCACCCTCTGTCTCGGCTGACTTACTTCCAGGCACGGCAGACATCCTCAGCCCTCCAGCCCACCCATGGAGACTGTGTCACTGAACGAACGCACTCACATATGCACACGCTGCGGTGGGTAAGAACACTATGACCTCCAGTGCTCCACAGCCTGTGTATGTGTATCAATTATTACCATTATTCTTCAGAGGACCAGAATGTGTTGTGCCTTTAGGAGAGTAGACCTTAGAGAAAGGAAGCAATATTTAAATGGGACATATTCTACCCCTATTTCCACAAGTTAACACGGTTCCCTGGGGTTTAAATCAAACATCTGTGACATACTCTGGTCAAAATAATCAAATGATCAAGCAACACAGCAGCGTTTCCCACCCCCTGTTCAGATCAACGGGTTCAGCGCCTGTTCCTTTAAATGAGGATGAGCCACAGCTCAGTTCAGCACGAGAGCCCGGGAGTGAAGAGCGAGGAGCAGAAGCTATGGGTTTTTGCTGTTTTCCTTCATTTCTCTTTCCTCCTGTGCTCATTTTCTCCACATTTAAATCACTACTCTTATTTCTCCACACTTGCTGTGTTTGCTCTGCTCAGTTTAACCTCATCCAATAAGTTCCCTTTAAATGCTTAGTGAAAAGGGCTGGACCAAACATTCTAACCCTGGATACATTTACTTACATTCACAGCATTAACCACAGGCTTTTATTCAGAATCGTATCACGCCCAAGGACCCTCCCTCTTTCTTCTGAGCATGGTGTTCCTCTGTTTGAGCGAGGGGAATCGAGCTAAGCAATCACAACTGGATGTCTTTTACCTGCAAGTAACTTCAAAACCTGTTCTACAGAACTGAAGATCTGTCCTAGAATGCCCTGGGACTTTAAAATAACGATAAACAAGTGCAGTTACCCTCTTCAATATTTAGAAATCCACTCTGAGGAGCAGTTCAGGGGAAAGTTAAACGGAAACACAGGGTTAAGGCCACACTTTTTCCTCCTAATTTCTCAGTTTGAACCACAGCATGTTGTTGCACTTGAGCGAGACTGGGACAGCATTGGAGCTGTCAATCATCTGTGACTGACAGGCTTTTGTCGCTGAACCCCTTCGAAAAACAGCGTTCCCCCGCTGGCGTGTGTGCGTCTCCTGCTGAAGCTCCTGTCTTTGTAATTACTCTGACAGCCGAGCTGACAGCTCCTTAGATGTACCTTGATTACCACTGAAGGGAAAACGTCATTCACTCGTGTCGAGTTACAGGGCTTTTTTTCCTGCACAAATGACACAGGCTGAACAAATGTCAAGCACAAATTTCAAATGGGTCAAAGTTGGCTTGTTTTGAGAGTATGATGCAATGTCACATTTTGAAACGAGCTGCAAAAGATATCTTTAGTCGCCTGCTGGGTTGCTTCTGCGTTTCCAAATCCGTTTTACTCAAGTTATTTTAGAGCTTCCACACCGCCTTAAATTAAAGAGTGGATGAAATGATCGTTGAAGGCATTTCCTCTGAACAGGTATTAGACCGATCACGGCCACTGTGGGGGTTCTACATGGTCATTTTAAACAACGATAAACAACATGGACACTACAAAATACATGGCCGTCACAGTGTTTGGCTCTTACACCAGTCTGTGTCCAAGTACCTGGCTACTACATATTAACAATATGGCGTATTTCATGGCACTAGACTGCCAGCTACACACTACATACAAGGAGCTCTATTCGCTTGGTCCCTGGTTGGTTTTCCACTATAAATCCCTCATCAGAAATGTATTTGCGTGTTGTTGTTTGGGACTGAACACAGCTCCACATCCCAGTTCAGTCAGATTAGTTTCCTTTCCTTGTTGCACTGGGAAGCACTTGCTGGAGTCTCTTCTGATGGTAACTGACAAATCTCTCTGGCCAATCAGCACTCCGCTGACATCATGTTTAGCCTCTACACTTGGAACCAGGAGTGAACTGGGACTGAAAAAGTACCCAGTTCCATGTCACAAAGTTGAGTAGAGTAGGGATGAGGCAGTAGAAAAGTATCATTATGTGGCAACAATACAATTATAGTATGGTTCTGATAAGGCCAAATATTGTGGCACTGTTTTGCCAGCTACATGTCCACTAGCCACCAATTATATACTTATTAGACAGCAGCATGGCCACTACAGATCATGGTCAATTTACAGCCGTCAATATATGGCTATTGCATTGTATTTCACCACTCTATGGCAACCTATAAATATATAATATAGTTATTACATGGCCACTATTACAAAACAACGTCTGCTATAATGACGCAGAGGCTAACTTAAACAGCTGCCATATTACCACAACATGACTATGCCCACTGTAGCATTATACTGACACAAATTAGCTAACAACATGCCCTGTACACGGATATTATATGTTCACTATATAGTCAACTACACAGCTACTATACTACAATATGAGCATCAACAATGTACAGCCAATCATACGGCCACTGTGCTTCAGCGGTGCTGGGCTTTAGAGTTAAATGAATGGACAAAGCCCGTGCTCTGTGGCTCCACCTCTTGAGTGAAATGACCCTTAGGTCATCTTTATTTATCCACACAGTTACACAGTAAAGGCCAGTCTGTCATTAACCAACACACTGTGTTCCACCTCCACAAGCAACTACAACCAAAACAAATCGGTACGGACTGGAGGGCACTTCTGCGGTATGAGAAAGACGAGGAATGCAAAGGACATGCAAAGAACATATACACGCCATTATGAAAAATGACTCTCTTCCAAACCAGAGCCCGTGATCGCTGACCTACTTCTGAAGCTTTTAAAGAAACCCTAGAAAACATTAGAAAGAGCACTGTACAAATCTAATAAATCAGTCAGCAACAGACTGCCACTGGTATATAACATACAGCTCAGCTGAGCTGGATCCTGTTCAAATTACCTCTTCACTGCAAACCTTGATATGCACACACTGTTCCTTGCCTTGGAAACAAGGCTGAACCTCCACATTCTTCCTCCAGAGCCAAACATTTTCACCCAAAGTCCAGATAACGATGGTAAGAGCTTGCTGTCTGAGGATGGCGGATTACATTTTGGCCCCTGCACTGGTTAACGGGTCCTGTAAGAGACTAAAGAAGCAAAGGACTGAGAGAAATGTATCGAGTTTTAAATGGAAAAGGTGGAGAGGTGAAGAGGCAAGATGAAGCCGAAATACGGGCCTGGAAACGTGTGGCCAGGAAGAAAGAAAGACGCATCAAGGTTAATTAGTCTGTAGAGACGTGATTGCTTCGTTCATTCATCACCCAAACTCACTCTTTTTAGTTTGCCTTTCTGCTTACTCCCTGCTGCCCACTCACTAAACTGTGGCTTTATTCTGTATTCTGGACCACATGCACGTTTAGTATATGAGGGAGCAGAAGGTCAGGGCTGATTACTGTAACTGTTAAACCACACTTGGTCTTTCCAGAGCAATTTCCAAAGTTATGGAGTCTTCTACAAAGGCTCTTTAACAGGGAATTTACAATATCTCTGGCAATGCATAACAAGCAGGGCTCACTCTCCTGAATGTAATCACTAAAACAGCAAACCACAACCAAATCCAGATCCAACCAAAAAAGGAGAAAATGAGATTGCGCTCGAGCCTGGATCGTTGCGCGAGAAGAAAAGTCTGAGGCGGAACTGCTTTGTAGATTTCCTGATAACCAAAGGCGAACGAAGCCCTTAGAAACGTCCAGATATTTCGCATTTATGCATTCAACTCACTGAATGTTTTGTGGGAGCAAGTTGAATACAGTTCAGCCTCATTACGTCAGATGGTGCGTGTCTGCAAAGAACTGATGCCAGACGGTTTACACACTTCCCCAAATCTGCTTTGACAACACAGATGCATTCTTAGGTCCTGGCTAGACGAGAGCGTTAGTTATCATAAATAAAAGATTTCGCTTGCACTGTATATGAACAAAAGCTTCAGACGGCATGCGCGGAGTTAAAGGGGAATGGCACCAATGTTTTCTAAATTATTTGGAGATGTAAACTCAGTGCAGTTTACTGTAAAACGAATCATTGTTTAGAAATTCGCAGACTCTCCACAATTCTGTAGCTGTCGCGTCTACTACACGGACGTAGCCATTTTATTTACGGTCCAAAATGGCATATGTTTGATATGTAATGCTGATAATGGTAAAATGACGACAAATACATTCTCTTTGTGTCTTCTGTGGCTCTAAAACACCCTGCATGTGCCTTTCAGTCATAACTGGGAAACTCTACATCACCTGTCTGTGACCAGGAACTTTCCAAACTACAGCTTTTAATGACAGAAATGTCTGAGGTCTGCTTCCTTCATAAGTAAGTCCACCTTCATCTCATTATCCTGAATGACTTTGTTTATATGTTAATGATAGACTTCAAATACATATGTTTTTCTGTCTGTGAGGCCAAGTCTTTCCATTAATTGATCACTGAACAAAGAGAAAGCTAATATAACCCTGGCTTGAACGTATGATTCGAGGAAACGTTCGGTATACAGCAGTTAAAATGTCTGGAGGTACTTTTAACTTGAAATGTCACACCTACATGTGACATTATTTTGTTTCTGTGGAAACAAAACTTTGGATTGTAGTGTTGCACATAGTTCAAAGAAAATGCTGCCTGCTTTTTTTGAAACTTGTCAAAATGTCAAGTTAAACATGAAAGTGCGAAGACCCGAAAGGGCGTGTAAATGCGTCCTTATACGTTCACTTCTACTCAAAGTTTCAAACAACGTTTCTTTCCTTCTTCTTAAAAGTTACCATTTCTGAGACGTGAGGTTTTGTTTTAGATAAAAATGACTCATAAAAAGCTGAAATCTTCTTTGAGGATCCAAAAGTAGCGGTCCACGGTAGCTTTCTAGGGGGTATTGAGTTAGAAGCCAGACCTTGACAGCGAATCTGCAAAGCTTGTTTATTTTCTATGAATAATATATCATTCAATAAGCTGCATGCTTGAATGTGATTGGTGCAGCCCTTCTTGTGGTCAGGGGAGTTGGGAAAACGAGAGTGTGCCGTGTTCATTGTTCTGAATGAAAACACTCGCCCATGGCATCCGTCCTCCAATGACTGGACGACTGGCTTCAGCCTTTCTTTGCTCCTTTCCCTCCATTCTCATCCTCCTCTCATTTTCTGTACACAAACGCATGCTCGTTTGCCTCCTTTCCCTGCACTTACTTCTCTCTCTCGCTCTGCTTTAAAAAAAGAAAGAGTAGCATGCTGGGACTGGAAATAACCTTCACATGGACGGCTTTCCCAGCTATAACGCGCACACACACACGGCTGTCGCTGCATTCTCAAATACACACACACACTGAGGGTACTTACCACTCCATGGACGAGGAACTCGAACAGTTTGCTCTTGGTGGCTTTCCGCGCCCCTCCGGCCGTCTCCTCCGAAGCCATTTCCCCCCCTCCTTCACTTCCACTCTGCTCTCTCCTCTTTCTTTTGTCTTTCCCTCTTTCTCCCTTTCCTTTCCTTCGCCTCTTTTCCTCTTCACCCTCTGTTCACCACCTCCTCCACCACCTCCTCCTCCTCCTCTTGCTCCCTCTCGCTCACTCTCTCTCTCTCTCTCGGTTTCACACACTCACCCACTCCACTTCCTTCGCTTTCTGTCCTCTCTCTCTCTCTCTCTCTCTCTCTCTCTCTCTCTCTCTCTTACCTCCCCCCTCTCGCGCTCCACTTGGACGGTGCTGGCTCTCTCTCTCTCTCTCTCTCTCTCTCTCTCATGTATTTGGCTGAGCCTTCTTTCAGGAGCCCGGCTGAGAGGGAATGTGGGGGGTTGAGAGTTGGGGGTCTTTCAGGGGGGTTCCTGCCGGCCCACACACCCACACACACTGTAGCTCTCATTCTCACGTGCATACACACACACTCCCATAGGCTCCAGCAGCTGTTGCATTCCATCAGTAGATAAGGGAATGCTCCCTGACTGGTTGCTGCCATGGTGCTGTTTAGCCTCGTTCTCTTTCTCTCACTCTTTCTTTCCCTCTGTCCTTCAGTGCAGTCAAAGCCAGCAGGACAGGGACCATGTTGCTCATTAAAATAAAAAACGACAATTGCTAATTTATAAGTAGCTTGAAAACGGCCGGGAAAAAAACTTATTGATCACTGCATTCATCATGTGTTACATCGAGGAAAAAAATAAAAACATCAACAGCATGTGCATCGATTGGTTCTGTTCTTGGGGATAATATTGTATCCAAAAGTGTGTGTGTGTGTGTTGGGGGGGGGGGGGGGGGGGGCTGGGGGGGTAAAAAAAATTCATATTTAATTCTACGCATAAAACTCCAGCAGCACTGCTGTGTCTGCTCCAGTCACACCACAGTAACACACACTAACCCACCACCACCACGTCATACCTGCTCTGTGGGGGTCCTAACCACTAAAGAACAAAGTGAATGGGGGCAAACAAATAATGCAGGACTATTACTATTTTGGAGATATGCGTTTTCTTTGGACAGTGACGATATATTCACCATTACAAATAAAGTCATGACACATTTCGGCAAACCCCATCTTAAAGTTAAAGTAAATAATTCTACGAACATTTTAATAAAAGCACACTATAGCCTCGCTGGTGCTTATGGCTGAGCTGAATTACCTCTGAGGTAAAGAGTCATGTATTAAATTATGGATTATGCATGGACGTCTCCTTTAATATTTCAGTGGGTTTGAACAGAAATGTCCATTTACTGCAGCCTTAATTAATTAGTCCAGACCTCAACATACAGGCTCCTGGCCTGGTGAGAACGACATGCCCCAGGCCTTCATATGAAACCGGAACTATATACGAGGCTTTAATAGAATAAACAAATAAATAAGTAAATAAACAATATGTATTTACTTCACGATTCCATTTATGTCCTTTTTTAAAAGCGATTGTTTTGTACTATAACCGAACACCTGACGGAATTAAGGCCGAGGTGTCAGACAGCCCCCCAGTGGAGAGGTCTAAAGGTGTGACTTTCGGAGAGGAACTGTGATTTGTGGCTGGAATGCGGTCCTGAATAATGTGGCAGCAATCGCTACTGTTTAACAGCACAGTGGCAAAAGCTGACCTCGGGGTAAATTAGACCCAGGTCCTTCATGCTCGTCTGGACTCGCTCACTCTGAGTGCACTTGGTCCCTTTGACTAATAGGGAGTCAAGTGCACTCCCAGCACTGAAGTATGGAAACTGAAAAGCATCCAGCACAAATCAACTGCCACCACACTTCCACGGCACAGTGGGTCATTAGTTGGAGTGTGACGCCGCTTTACAGCCTTCTTTCCTCCCCCCACCTTCACTGTGAAGTGATGAATTATTCATATGGCCATCTGAATGAGCAAGGTTCTTAATTCTAACTGACCAAGGACCGTTCAAACTAGGGCTGACCGATTGTTCTTATATCAAAACGGCAACTTTCAACGTAGAAAAGGAGACATTTTAAGTGTAGCCTACATTTAACAAAGCTTTAAAGGTGCACTAGTCAATGTAAATGGAAAGTGTGTCTGTGTTTCTGTAGTTAATCTGCCTAGCCACCAGAGGTCGCTTCTTCCCAAATCCTGAGCAGTGAATTAAATCATTGATGAAGGCGTTCTTCATTTTTTGTAGCTAATTTGTACAAGAAACTTAAATAAAATTGAGCAGTTTTAAGTGGGAGAATGATCAGAAATAACAAAACACCCCTGTGATGGTCGTCAATGACTTAAAAACAGAGCTCTTTATTTTTCTCCTCCTTTAAAGCTCAGCTTAAAATGTACCTTTTTGAAAAAATATATATTTTCATCCCCATTTAATCAGAAAGCTGCTATACTTAATCTTATTCTTTCATTCATTTTTTTGAGACAGTCACCCAGGGGAACCCCATGCAGACACAGGGAGAACACACCACACTCCTCACAGACAGTAACCCGGAGGAAACCCACGCAGACACAGAGAGAACACACCACACTCCTCACAGACAGTCACCCGGAGGAAACCCACGCAGACACAGGGAGAACACACCACACTCCTCACACACAGTCACCCGGAGGGAACCCACACAGACACAGGGAGAACACACCACACTCCTCACAGACAGTCACCCGGAGGAAACCCACGCAGACACAGGGAGAACACACCACACTCCTCACACACAGTCACCCAGAGGAAACCCACGCAGACACAGGGAGAACACACCACACTCCTCACAGACAGTCACCCAGAGGAAACCCACGCAGACACAGGGAGAACACACCACACTCCTCACACACAGTCACCCGAAGGGAAAAACCCACGCAGACACAGGGAGAACACACCACACTCCTCACAGACAGTCACCCAGAGGAAACCCACGCAGACACAGGGAGAACACACCACACTCCTCACACACAGTCACCCGAAGGGAAAAACCCACGCAGACACAGGGAGAACACACCACACTCCTCACACACAGTCACCCAGAGGAAACCCACGCAGACACAGGGAGAACACACCACACTCCTCACAGACAGTCACCCAGAGGAAACCCACGCGGACATGGGGAGAACACACCACACTCCTCACACACAGTCACCCAGAGGAAACCCACGCAGACACAGGGAGAACACACCACACTCCTCACAGACAGTCACCCAGAGGAAACCCACGCGGACATGGGGAGAACACACCACACTCCTCACAGACAGTCACCCGAAGGGAAAAACCCACGCAGACACAGGGAGAACACACCACACTCCTCACAGACAGTCACCCAGAGGAAACCCACGCAGACACAGGGAGAACACACCACACTCCTCACACACAGTCACCCGAAGGGAAAAACCCACGCAGACACAGGGAGAACACACCACACTCCTCACACACAGTCACCCAGAGGAAACCCACGCAGACACAGGGAGAACACACCACACTCCTCACAGACAGTCACCCAGAGGAAACCCACGCGGACATGGGGAGAACACACCACACTCCTCACACACAGTCACCCAGAGGAAACCCACGCAGACACAGGGAGAACACACCACACTCCTCACAGACAGTCACCCAGAGGAAACCCACGCGGACATGGGGAGAACACACCACACTCCTCACAGACAGTCACCCGAAGGGAAAAACCCACGCAGACACAGGGAGAACACACCACACTCCTCACAGACAGTTACCCGGAGGAAACCCACGCAGACACAGAGAGAACACACCACACTCCTCACACAGTCACCCGAAGGGAAAAACCCACGCGGACATGGGGAGAATACCTGCAGAAGATTGTGCCGCCCAATATAAATATGACCAGCTGCATTTGTCTGTGCAGATACAAAAATAACCAAGAAACAAGTCTCAAAAGACTCATTTAATTGTCGTTCTCGAGCCTGATCTTACACTTTCCATTCTGCAATCATTCGTACACATCTACATTTACAATCTTGCCTTTTTAATGCAATCTCCTTAAGACAAAATATACAGCTTTTACTAGAGATTCCCACTCAACGAACTGAGAAATAAACCAATGTATTCAAATCTCTATAAAAGGGAAGTGGTAATTATAAAAGAAAAATCAAAAAATCTTTTGTTGTACTTCATGGCTATTTTTGACACATCTCTCCAGCTTTGATCTCACGGTCTCCTTCTGTTCCACACAAACCCTTGAATTCTCTCCTTTAACTGTCATTTCAATCGCAGCTAATGTGTCACTCACTTGCAAACAGCCTGTTACTGAAATATAAAAGAAGAATCCAGCAGGCAACAGCAACTGGAGTGTGGAGTTACTCTCAAAGAAAAAGGGGTGTGTACATGTCAAACCAGAATAGAATTACAATATGTATAAGATTTAAAAGAGAGCACATCACACCAGTGCAGACGGCTTCAAAGCAGTTCCATGTGGAAAGGGGATTTGACACCTACTTCTACAAAGCTGTAGTTTGACTCGACACTGCCCTCTGTTGAAAAAGAAGGGGGCTTACAACACATATGTATTCATCATCTGCCACTATGTTCCAATATAAGGTCCAACAATGTTTGGACCGCCTTATAATCAATTAATCCTGGTTCCCTTATTGTGGAAAGATTTTTCAGCTGAAGCTTGCAATGCTAGTTTGTCCACAGAAGAAGCTTCAAACAACAGGAGACTCTCTGAATCACCTGAACATGAGCGTAAAACCACCATGCTCAATGCCAAGCGTGGGTCCGATGGGTACAAAGCTCCAGGCTGTGGACCAGTACTCTCTGAAGTGATGGAGCACCATCCAGCACCAAAAGAATGAGTTGGAGTGGAGTCTGTGATCAGAACTCATGACCTGTACCTGACACAATTCATGTTGTTGTATCTGAACCCCATCAAATTCACACAGCAATGTTGTGGCATTTAATGTTGAAGCCCTCTAGCAGTAGGGGGACCCTATCAATCCACTTCAGTGTCTTCGTTTTTTGAGCATATTACATATTCGCTGTGAAACAGGACTAAAAGGAATCTGTAAACACGGACGTGGTCTTTACCACGGTGTGAACATGGTCTCCTAGACTTTTGAGTGGAGTTATCCTGCCTCTGTTCATGTGGGGGACCAGCTCTTACTAAGGGGTTGGAAATCTCTTTTGGGGAGATGAAAAAGCACAGTGTGTCTGAGTACCCCCTGCTGGTCCCCTTTCGTCTCCCTCGCTCTCCCCCCCTCCCTCTCCCCTCACCAAAGCAGTTCTCATTGACTGGGGGGTGGAGAGCTGCTGAACTGCAGTTCTCCCTCTGTCCTGCAGAGAGCGCAGGAGAATATTTTGTTAGATTTCAGCCGCTGTTGCATTACTAATTTATTTATTTGTTTATTTTATTTTTTTTGAAGAAGAGCATATTGCAGTAATACGCAGTGTAGCCACACACACACACTGGTGCATTATCACACACACTCCTTTCCATTGGGTCAAAGTGAGGGGGACTTTGTATGGCACTGACCATGAGTGGTCATTCTGATGTGCACTCCAAGCAAATATGGACAAGCATCATAGTCTTTGTGTGTGTGTGTGTGTGTATGCACAATAACAATTGTAGTACGATGAAAAGCAGCCACCTGTTCAACATTTCTTCAGAATTTGAGGGTATTAACAGGGAATTAGCCTCATTTACACATTTACAGAAGCGATAACAGCTTGTACTTTTCGAGGAAGGGATTTGCAACAGGCGTTGGAACATTTCTTTGAGGATCTGACTACAGTCAGCCATGAGAGCCCTGCAGTGACACTGACATGGTGGTGGTGTGCTAGTGTGTTGTGCTCTTTCTTATATGAGTGGATCAGACACAGCAGTGCGGCTGAAGTTTATAAACCCCTCAGTTTCACTGCTGAAATCAGATTAGTCCACTAACCAAAAATATCCAGCCAACAACACCCTGTGTCCACTGATGAAGGCCTCGAGGACGAGCAACACAAACTGCGCAGTAATTAATGAGCTTACCCAACACTCAAAGCGGTTAGAGGCCTGTCGGTGTGTGAAGGGTAAGGCAGGTACTTGGAACAGTGCTAAACTGGTGGCTATTTGATTCAATGTAAACATACAGAAGCCAATTTCAGACGACAAGCATGTCTTGGCTAATCAGGTCCAAATGTGTAATTTAGATCTCTGCCACTGCTTTAAAAGTCTCCAACTTGGATTGCGAACCAGAAGAATGTAACTGGGCCGAGCAGCTGAAAGTTTTTACAAGGCCATAAAGCACTGCTGCAGAGTGAAACGATAATTAAAATGTAAGCATTCACCAGAAAAAAAAGAGAGGGAGAGAGAGAGAGAGACGTCTTTAAACAGATCTTTCCCTGCCAAACCTCAGAGTCAGTCAAATAAAACCAATTATACTGAGACACATCTGAACAAAACCAGAAAAACAATGCCCAAAGGTAGATGTACACAAACAAATGTTAACCCTCTGTCATCCACATAAAACAAGTATTTTTCCTGTAAATATGATTATTTATTAGTTCGCTACGTATATACAGTCTTGTTTAGCCCAAGGAATACACATTTGTTACCCAGATAGCAGACAGAATAGGGGCAGCCGTGGCCTGGTGGTTAGGCAACTGTGCTTGGGACTGAAGTGCTTTTGAGCAAGGGCATGTGTGCTCACTGCCCCCTAGTGTTCACTAGTGTTTGTAAATGTTTGTTTCACTGCATGAATTGGGTTAAATGCGGAGAACAAGTTTCTCTGTGCGCAAGCGAAGTGGCCTATAAAGTGATTCCAATTCCCTTTTTTGACAATGGTGTTGTGTGGGCCAGTAAATAATGCAACAGCTTGACTCCCCGTTCCAACTTAAATATCTTTGTTTAATTTTTAATCGTCGACTAATGAACTAATTGAAAAATATGACAGATTAGGGGGCGGCACGGTGGCGCAGCAGGTAGTGTCGCAGTCACACAGCTCCAGGGACCTGGATCCAGGGTGACTGTCTGTGAGGAGTGTGGAGTGTTCTCCCCGTGTCCGTGTGGGTTCCCTCCGGGTGACTGTCTGTGAGGAGTGTGGTGTGTTCTCCCCGTGTCCGCGTGGGTTTCCTCCGGGTGACTGTCTGTGAGGAGTGTGGTGTGTTCTCCCCGTGTCCGCGTGGGTTTCCTCCGGGTGACTGTCTGTGAGGAGTGTGGTGTGTTCTCCCTGTGTCTGTGTGGGTTTCCTCCGGGTGACTGTGAGGAGTGTGGTGTGTTCTCCCTGTGTCTGAGTGGGTTTCCTCCGGGTGACTGTCTGTGAGGAGTTGGTGTGTTCTCCCTGTGTCTGAGTGGGTTTCCTCCGGGTGACTGTCTGTGAGGAGTTGGTGTGTTCTCCCTGTGTCTGTGTGGGTTTCCTCCGGGTGACTGTCTGTGAGGAGTTGGTGTGTTCTCCCTGTGTCTGCGTGGGTTTCCTCCGGGTGCTCTAGTTTCCTCCCACAGTCCAAAAACACACGTTGGTAGGTGGCTTGGCGACTCAAAACTGTTCGTAGGTGTGTGTGTGTGTGTGTGTGTGTTGCCCTGTGAAGGACTGGCGCCCCCTCCAGGGTGTATTCCCGCCTTGCGCCCAATGATTCCAGGTAGGCTCTGGACCCACCACGACCCTGAACTGGATAAGCGGTTACAGATAATGAATGAATGAATGAATTGACAGATTAGTAGACTACCAAAAACAATCAGTAGTTTCAGCCCTACTTCACACTTCCATGTGCTGTCAGACCTATACTCCTGCTGTTTTCTGACAGTGGAAGAATGGAGAGGTTGGTAGACAGTGGTCTCAACTGCTCTAATGGAAATTCAGGTTTGGGGCTGATTATGGAATACGTTATCTTTATAGTAAGAGAGTTTGAGTGTGTTCTCCCTGTGATTGCATGGGTTTCCTCCCACAGATAGATATATTATGTGAAACTCTTAACACGTGTGAGTGTGTGATGCCCTGTGATGGACTGGCACCGCATCCAGGGTGTTCCAGGCTTGCTCCGGACCCATTGCGACCCTGATCAGGATAAAACAGCTACAGAAGATGAACGAATGAATGATTCTTTGATTAGAAATTGGTAAACTGTTGACTGTGTAATTCTCACAAAGAAAACCTCCTGCAATATAAAATGAACATTACACTAAAAGAATGAAAAGTGGGTTCTGAGGGATCCTGATTGAATATGTGTTTATTATCAGTGGCAGGAAATAAATCTGTAACTGAACATTTGATTTGGGTGATGTTCCTGCCTCACTCTCTCTCTCCAAAATAAAACATTTCCTAGTTCTGTCGCCACAGTGTGTGTTGGCTGGCAGGGGGGAAGTAAAGCAGATTTCGCAGGGCTTCTTGGGACAAAGCATCTTTATCCTCTGGGTGTTGGCAGGACCTGAGCCGGAGGGCTGTGCCGAAAGAGCCGAGCCATCACACAGTGCTCACAGTTAACCCTCAGCTCACCCCTAGCTCAACCCCTTCTACCCTACACAGAGGACAAGCTGTTCTGGGACAAACTAATGAGATTTCCATGTTCCCTGTGACACTGCACTCACCTGAATAAACAGCAAAGGGATTTAGCATAAAATTCTACATTAATTCCTTTGCCAAAAAATGTCCTCTGTATACAAACTGTAAAATCCTGCTAGGACATTATTTATGTTGGCCCTCAGGGCTACAGGGCTTTGTCATTTTAGCACACAACAGGAAATGTGAAACTTTATCAGATCAATAAAACAAATACACGACTTATTGTAGCTAGAGACCAGAGTCAAGCACAGCACAAAAGGTCAAGACACCAGGAGAGGCACTACACCAACTATTTCCCCACTTAATCCAAGTGTAGTCAAATGACCAACACAGTTACCATCTAATTGCTGGGGTTTGAGTTTTCATTACTTGTAACTTACATTAACCTCAGAGACCAGTTTGGTTCTAGGTCACTATGACATAAGACTTAATCACAGCCAGTTTTCAACCTAAAAAATGGTGAGAAAGTTTGGACCTGGCCAGTACCTGGATGGGAGACCCCTAAGGGAAGTTTAGTTAGCTGTGGAAGTGGTGGTAGTGGGCCCACCAAGGTCCTCTCTCTCTGAGCTCATAAAAGATTCTGGGACAATTCCTGAAAAATGTTACATGTGTTACCCCCATGTCATAATAATATGCCAATGTGGTCACTTCTTTAATTGGTTTTATCGTTCCCTCTGATCTCCTCTCTGCCCAATAGCTGATGAGTGGGGAGTGTACTGGTGTGGGTTGGCTACTGCTGTACAAAGCATATCGGTGGTGGTTGAGGTGACTCCCTAATGTAGTGTCTAAAAAAAAGCACTGCAGATGTGTAATTATCATTAATTAATTCACCATTCATATTGTTGGATACTACATACTACAAGTTGGACGCATACATCATTTCTCTTATATATGTTTCCCGAATTATCCCTACAATATTTTAGCATTGTTATATGCTTTATTTGATCGCTGCCATTCACGTTATAAAAAGAAAAAAAAATGGGGGGTGTTCTCCCAGTGTCTGCTTGGGTTTCCTTCCAGTCCAAAAACACACGTTGGTAGGTGGATTGGCGACTCAACTGTGTCCATAGGTGTGAGTGTGCATGTGTGTGTCGTCCTGTGAAGAACTGGCACCCCCTCCAGGTTGTGTTCCTGCCTTGCGCCCATTGATTCTGGGTAGGCTCCGGACCCACCGCGACCCTGAACAGGATAAGCGCTTACAGGCTGAGTGATTGAATGAATGATAATTTGATAGAAAATACATTTAATTTTTTTCCACATTTTAAAGTACTCAGACTATTCTCATATGTGAAAACTAAAAGGGGACATCTACAATTGTGGGGAAATGCTGTTCTCTTTGGTTCGTTTACATTCAGAAGTGCTGCATCTTTTAAGGGGGAATGGTTTGAGGAAAAAAGTTGATTGTCTGTTGAATTTGGAGATATTCCACCTTAAGTGATCCATAACAGCAAAAATATGTGAATATTACCTACCAAAGGAACTGGTCTAGAGCAATGCCATTCCAGCCTGTGCTTTTTTTAACGTTTGGAGGGCTAACATTATTTTTAAAAACATTTACAGACACTGGGGATTCATAAACACATTAGATCAGTTTTGAGCGCACAGACTGGAGAGCAGCAAATGGTAAAGCTACCTCCTCAGAATATTTAAAAAGTGTTTTTTGATTAAAATGAATGTCACCTTCAAGTATGAAGTGAACACATTTTAAAATAATTTAAATGAACACTATAACTATGTGAAACATGGGCACATTTATGAAGATGTACTCGTTCTGAGTGAGTTTTAAATGCTAATGCAACACCCACCATGGTAATGTTACCAGAACTAGGACGCTAATTTATTTATTAATGAACATTATGCACTGTGAGACATGTTCATATGGAGGTAGGTATGAGATTTGCAGTGTTATTAATATGATATTTATTAATTACATATAACTTTTATTTAACTGACAAATGTACAAAGAAAAAATATATTTTTTCAAATTCAGTGTATTTGGTGTGTGTATATATATATATTAGAGGCATGTTTACCATTGTGTTACATCACCAGTTTTTTATAGCAGTCATTTGTTGCAGTCTTACCAGTAAACATTTTGCCCATTCTAGCAAGAAACGAGACTTTATCTGTTCAAAAACCCATGGTTGCTCTTGTCTTTATTATGTGCCATACATAACAGTCAGATCTGGACAGCAGGCAGGTCAGTCGAGCACATGCTCACTGTCTACAAAGCCACACTGTTGCTGGCATTGTCTGGCTGAAATAACCATGGACTTCCTGGGAAAAGATGTCGACCTGGTGGCAGCGTATTTCTCTCTAAAGTTGCAACATATCGGCTCCACACCAAAGCTAACTTCAAACACTTGATAGTCAAAAATAAAATAGACACTAATCCCCCCCAACCATGAGCGACGGTTTACAAATTTTACTGAGAACTGTTTGGACGCTCAGAAGAAGAATGTCCATTATCAATGACTTGTCAGTGTATATTTTTGTACGCATTTGTCGGTTAAATAAAGCATAAAGAGAATTAACAAATCACAGATTTACAAAATGGCACTTTTTTTTTTTGCAAATGACCTATGCACAGAGTTGTTGATGCCTCCATTTTGTTTTATATTATTTTGCACAGTGCTAACTTGCGGTTCAATATCATTTTTAGCAGTTGGCTAAAATAACAAACATGTATTTGAACACTAAACGGGTCTTGGTCCCCAAAATATTGTTTTATGAAAATGTAAGGCAATTCATAATCTTGAAGGCTAATCTGGTCACTGTCAAGGAATATAGATACTGCACATAAGCTATTTACCTTAAACCTAATTATATATTAGATTTGATTCAAGCTCTTTTTTTGCTTCAGCATGGAAAATGTGTGCTTGGTTACGAAGTAGAGGATGTGACTAATGCTGACTAAAATCCGTTCCATGGTACCGTAACTGACATTAATTATTTTATATGGGACTCTGCATGCTCCGCTGCTTTCAAATGCATTACCCTCTTCCATGTAGGTAATTTACTGCTGATTGTTGACGTGTATTGTGCAGAAAACTGATCCCTTGCTCTTAATGTACCAAACCTAATAATGTAAAAAGCACGTTTTACGAAACATATGCACCATCAAAAATGTCCTTGTGCTGGTGCACATCTGCAGCTCATTATTAAAACCCACCGTTCAAAGGAACAAATTTCAGACTCCTATACGATTTCTCAGCCCTTATCCTTCAGTATTGCTCTGACTGTGCTGGATGAGCTCAGGAACAGACAGATCGAGGGCAGAAGGGTAGATGCGGACAAACCCAGCTTTTCTGCTTGTCATGTTTAAGCCGAGGGCTTACGAAAACCCGCCATTTTTTATTTAATTTCTATTTTTTGAGGGGTAGAACAAACATATTAACGTCCACTTCTCCTAGCACATGAAAACATGCACACAGTCAGTGTACTGCCATCTGTTAAAAAGCCAGCCCTGGGTCTTTATGGATTAACGATAAGTCACTCCGCTAACTCGATATCTCTCTCTCTCTCTCTCATTCTCCCTCGCTGCTTGGGGTGGCTGAATGGGATATTGAGCATTTCCCTTTGTAAAAATGGGTCAGGCTCAGTGAAAGCCAGACAGTCTGTCTCAGAAACAACCGACAATTTCTCCAGCAGAAGGGAGCGTTCTAACTGCCGGGTCCGTCTCCCTTGGACCAGCGCTGTAAAAGTAGCCCAGCAGCCTGACCAACCCACAATGGGGCACTTATTGAGTCCAGGCTTTGAAACTGAGCATCGCATTCCAGGGTTCGCCGTGAACAAACCGGACCTTTTTTTTTTTGAGGCACAGCAAGCCCTAGATGAAATCATCATGTCATTATACATGGAAAATAAACTGGGTTGCTTCCACCGCTAGCCTGGATTACTGCAGTCATGCTACAATAAATCAATGCCGGTGCAGATTAAATATCCTATTTGCAGCACTAGGGGTGTGTGAAGTGGAGGGCTGCTGAGGATAACAGAACACAGTTCTTTTTCCAGCTATATAGGACCATAGCGAATAGCACAGTGGAGCATTAACATTTTTCAATGGTTTGCTGGCAGATTTACACAAAGCATTCCTGATAAAACTGTGGCACTCTGAGATCCACACATCCAACAATGGCCTCGCAATAAAATCGTTCAAATTCACTGCCATTATTGCAGTACTCTGTAAACGGTCATGCTCAAATAAGACTGCGCGCTCTCCTAGATGTACCTGCTCCTTTTCTGGTCAAATCTATAGCCTGAGTTCACTCCAAAAAAATCTGCCCTGATGGAAGTTTCCGGGGCTTACAAAGACTGGCTTTTCTCTCATGCTGCCAAAGCATTCCGGTCGAGCTAAACAAGGAAGTTCACCATTGTCCACCTTTCTCTGCAAGGAACCTCAGACACATAAACCAAATATTCAAATGTTCTGAGCAGTGACCCAGTATTTTGGAGGATTTAATTCCTCTGGAGTTGGGACAAAAAAGGACATTGATGTCAAATCTCTTGAGTCTGGGATTCGGGAGAGATGCAATGCTGCAGATTTTCTCTCAGAAACATGAAAGTGAATGGTAAACGATTTATTCAGGGGAAAATAATAAGTAACGACAGTAAAAATCTGAATGAAAAGACCTGCCGTTCTGCCTGAGTGATATTAAACCTGCAACGACAAAGAGGCCCCAGAATGGAGCCGGGGGGAACCTCTAATTCCTTGCATTTTAGTTGGCTAGACGGTGCCACCTGGAATCCTCGATAAAAAAACATAATGAGAGAGGAAAAGTGGGAGAATGAAAGAGGGAGTATTCAGTAATAATCACAGCTCCCTTCGGCTGTGTCTGCTCTCACACTTGTGAAAGAGCCATGCCTCTTTAAAGCACTCGAGGTGTGACAGAGAGAGAGAGGAAAAAAAACGGGGGTCCTTGAATACTAATAGGATTTCTTTCTTTCTTTCTTCCATTGGTGTTCTCGCTCCCCTGTCCAACTGACATATTGGGACGTGGTGATGCAAGGCACTGTGATCATTTTCAGGTGTTGCAGGCCCCTTTGGGATTATTTCTAAAGAGAATATAAGGACCACTGCTTTAAACCACACCTGGGAACAGGTGCCAGAACCTTCTTGTACAGAAGTGGCTCTTTGTATATTAAAGTTAACTGCTTACTTTAAATAGGTTCTTGGAGGGATAAGCTAAATTAACATGCAAAGCCAGCTTATAAAATATGATACTCAGATTTCTATAGCACTTATGAAATTGCGTTAGAAAATAAATTTGTCTTAAAGGGAACAGATTCTACTCTACTCCTTTTCCACAAGTGAACACAATTCTGGGTCTTATGTAAACACAGATCCAATGCTGTGATTGGAGAGACTCAGACACGGAGGCGTGACAATTCTAACATCTCCGCACTTGATTATAAAAAGCGAAATCTCATGCAAAATCGTAACAGCTCATTTTATCCCATGTTTTATGATTTAGCCAGCCCACAAACAATTGACTGGGTGGTCTTACTTCACAATGGTAGGGTTGGGCGGTATAACGATAATACCTTATACAGCGGTATATAAAAATGTAGATTGTATCTTAAAATGAGAGCAGTATTTATGACGTGTGTGCGGTGTGTTAATTTTCGTTTCTTTGTCTTTAAAAGTCGGCTAAAATGATCAGGTGCATTTTAAGAGAGACACAGGGAGGGGGCGCTGTGGAAGCTCAATGACTGCTGATGTCACAGTCTGAAAACAGATGGAGAAAAACACAAGCCCAGTAGCCCACCGCAGTAGTAAGTTTAGCGCCGAGTTTGGGTTAAAAGAGAGGGGAAGAAAGCTGTTAACTGACAAAAAACTCAGAAAATCCTTCACTCGGCTTTGTGCTCACAGGCTTTATCCTCTAAATATGGGTGTTTTGAGCCTCAGTTCACTGAAAAGTCTGCTGTGGTGTGCTAAACCACAAGTGCTTGTTAGCGCCAGCTGTGCTTTTAAACAGTGTAGAACCGTCTTAAATAAACATAAGTTCAAG
This sequence comes from Hoplias malabaricus, assembly GCF_029633855.1. Classification (NCBI taxonomy): domain Eukaryota; kingdom Metazoa; phylum Chordata; class Actinopteri; order Characiformes; family Erythrinidae; genus Hoplias; species Hoplias malabaricus. The sequence goes on along the minus strand of NC_089808.1, from coordinate 35,216,177 downwards.
CCTTAGTAGGGCATTTAAACATCAGTCTTGCAAGAAATCACATATCTAAACCATATTTAAGTATCTCTAACAGTGTTGTAATTCTTTGTGTGCAAAACTGCATATAGAACACAACACATTTCCATTTCGCGACAGATATTTCCCTCAGTGTAAAAGTTAGCTTACCGGTTAGCTTCCTTTTCTCTGAGGGGAAAATCTACCACCATTTTAATCCTTACATGTAGAGTACGGATACCAACACAGGACAAACGTAATCTCATTGTGAACCTCTCAAAACCACTGAATGTGGTAGCAACTGTCTCGTTTGACTGTCACAAACAGGGGAGGTGGCCAAAGTTAGGGGGCGCTAGTAATCTTAGCAGTATTGGCACCTACTTAAACAAAAGCGTTTTTAACTAAAAACATATTTTCTTTCAAAGTCAAGCAAGTCTTGGACATTAATCTACACACATGACTCCTGAAAAATGTTGATTTGAGTGAGTAAAGTACTTCTATTTATTTACAAGTAGATAAGATTTCTAATATTGTATTTACAAGTGGCCCAAACTAGGGGTACCTACGCTAAGCGCAGCCCAACAGAACACCCCCTCCCCCACAGTAATACTGTATACCGTGATAGTATTTTGATACGGTATGAGAAATGTGGATACCACCCATCCCTACGTGACGGTTGTCCCCAGATCTTCAAATGAATGTGCACATTCACTTAACAAATGATTTCTTTCATAAAATGTCTTATTTAGGGTTTAAATGATGTAAATTGTGCAAAAGTCTGATTAAATGTAGGTGTAACTCTTTCCTGTGGAAAGAAAATTCTAAAATTAAATATAAAACATGTTCCTTTTCATCTATAATCCTGCAATATATCAAGCAGTGGAATGCAACAAAGAGTCACGAAGAAACTAATTTTACATTCGCTGGTCCAAGCTTGCTCCCATGACGCTTTGGTTATATTCATCACAGTCTGCTAAAACATTTATTTCAGAGCTGTTGTTTTATGATAGCCATAAACCGGGCACAGAAATATGTAAAGTGCAGCTTATAAAACTCAGATTCAGTCACAGGGTTCCAAATATCATTTTAAGTAATAGTTTCTATCTTAATTTATTTTTGACCCAAGTGCATTCTTGGGCCAAAAAACGCATTATTATTCAACGTCTGTCCACCCCAGGATTTCGTCTGAGGAATTCAATGTCCAATAAGAGCTCTGTGTAAAAACATAAAACGTACCTTCTCAGGACATAATAATCCCACGTAACATATCCCAGCTTCCCTCCAAAGTCATGTACATAACTCAAGCCCTGGAATCCTGCGGCTGATGATAGAAATGCTGCATTCACTGGTCTTATCCTGCTAGAGTGAAGCCTGGAACATACTCATGATCACTTCTGTCTGAGCATTCACTTCAGAGGTGATTTGTTTGCTATAAACCAAGCCTAGAAATATGTAAAGTGTGACTTATGGCTGTGTTATAGAACTAAATAATGAGCACGGTTCTTGCTCCATATTGACTCCCTCTCACTTTCTTTGCCCTGCAGATGCCACACATTCCAGGGGAGTTGTACAATGTAAATTACAAGTCCAAATGAAATCTGAGCAAGGGATGGAATGTGATGAGGATGCAGCAATAAAATCTGCGTAGAAGATGCATGACTATCTGCACACAGAGGGGGCAGAGGGGGCAATCTCTTGATGGCGTCAGTATACTTGTCATAAACACCATTTCGCTCCACCCTGGTCAAGGCAAAGCGATTTCACATAAAAGCTTTACAGCAAGTTATGCCACATATACAAAACAGTGTGGCCTTGTGAGAAAATAACCGTTTTTTCATTGCTTCAGACGGCCCGAGTTCCTGCAGTGCACCCATGCAGAAGTGATGTGACCGTCAGAGTGCATTCCACACTTTTCTGTACTGCCGAGATGCTGCTCCAGTAAAAAAAAAAAAAAAAAAAAAAAAAAACACCCCCTTCAGCTTTAAAAGACATGATTTATACCAGAGTAAAGTTGTGTAAGAACATTTACACAAGGGACATATTCTCTTCTTTTTACACAAATGAACACAGTTCTGGGGCTTAATGAAATGTGTGACATGCTTTTGTCAAAACACCACAAGGATCAAACCCACAGCAGCGTTCAACCCTGTTCAGAACTGCTGAATGTTCCTTTAAATGAGAATGAGCCACAGGGAAAGGGGAGCAGAAGCTATTTTTTTTAGCCGTTTTAGCTCAGTTTTCTTTTACATCATATTTAATCAGTGCCCTTTTAAGTGAAGGTATAGTAAGATAGCATTCATTCAACAGATCGTTTATAGATTATTTAATATAATCATTCTTTCAATGACTATATAAAATATTTAAGCAGAGATCGCTCCTAAAACATCATCTTTATTTAGTTCTTTCAGAAAAGGCTTGCTCCACAGCTAAATTTGGGGATATATAAGGTGCAATATGATCCATGAACCCCTCCTTGGGTGCCATTCCACAGAGGAGTTTCTTCAAAGGTGTTTTAGGAAGAGATGTGTAATTCCCAGAAAATGTATTTCCACAGCCATAACTCTCATAAACACAAATGAATTATGCAATGATACGGATTTATTTGAATTTAAAACAGTATACTTCAAGCATTTACTCATTTTCTGTAACTGTTGCAACCTTTTCAGGATGGCGGTGTCTCTCACACACATACGCAATCATGAAGGGATCAATAATCATGTTCATAACCCCTGAGCTTAAAGGGGAACTCCATCCATTTTCCAAAATATCAATTTAGAAGCTGTAAACACAGATATTCCAAGTGGAGAGATGAGAGGTAAAATGGTTAATTGCTGAAATACCCATTGATTACTTTTATATAAATGTTGATAACAGTAAAATGGTGAAAAGTCTTCTTTGTGGACTCGTCGTGAAGCCTAAATCTTCAGCATGAATGGATTTAGACTATAAACTAGTCTCATAACAAACGTTAAGCACAAACCTAGAAATCTAGCAGCGTATCAGGAGCCATTAAACTCTTTGGACGTCTGGTTCCTATCACGGCCGTTGTGAACACTTCAGTCTTCGTACATTTCTTTAAGACAGAGCTTTTAAAAGCAAACTACTCTGAAAGACTTTGTTTAGATATTAGCGTGTGAATTATACAGTAATTTTAAAAAATGAACCGAGTTCTCCTTTAAGTTTCGAAGCCTTCCCTCACTCCTGATATGGAGCCTTATAGCATCTGAGCTCCGGAGTGGTGGGAAAAGTAGGAGGCTGTTAAAGGCACTTGACAGAAGAAAAGGATGAGGAAGAAGGAGGGAGGGGGATGTAATACACTCTTCAGCTGTCTGTCCACTATATTATGACCAGTAGTGGACTAAGTAGTGCCTTCTAAAGTGGCTGAGAGCCTGAAAACCAAGGCGGAAAAAAAAGCCTCTGCAGTGAAGCTACACTCTCGGCCCTTTCTCTCTCTGTGTGTGAGATAAAAAACCTTAACAAGAAGCTGGAATTCACCTCAGAAAATGCCCATAGCCTCGTTGTTTTTCTCTCTATCCTCCTGACAGTGTTAGGCTACAGAGAGTATAACGCTATGGAGAGCTGTGCTCTATGAAGCAGACTTTCACTTGTGGCAACAACACAAAAACCCGCATAATATTTATAAGTAGAAAAGAAAACAGAGATGCCAAGGCGAAGCTAAGTCTCTTACCTTTCTCTCCATGGCGAGTAAGAAGCCGGTGCTGCTGCTCGTCAAGCTCAGGGCGTGTGCGTGTGTTGTATGTGTATGTTTTACCGGAGCTGGTTGTAGCGGGGCTGAGTGAAAGCTGAAGCCGAGCAGAGTGTAGTCTGAGCGGTGAGACGCTGCGGCGCAGGCGCTGAACCACCTCCAGCGCCGGAGAGGAGGAGGAGGAGGAAAAGAGGAGGAGGGAGTCGTTAGTGTAGGGTTGGACGATACCACTTACGACCCGGTATGCAGTATTAGAAATGTTGTATTTATCAATAAGCCATAATATTAAAGCCTTCTATATTTGTTTCTGTACTCACTTTCATTTTATTTTATCTTGGGTGACCAGACGTCCTCTTTTACCCGGACATGTCCTCTTTTTTAGACTTAAAAAAATGTCCGGGCGGAATTTCTCAAACGTCCGGGATTTTGTTTTTCTAGAGCTTACATAGAACTTCGAGAAGTTTCGTTCACAAACTAGTCCCGCCCTCCCTTACTCCGATTGGTTCGCTTGAATGAGAAGGGGGCGTGGTGAAGTAGCCTAAAATCTCCTGATTGGACGGTCTGACGGTAGAGCTACCGTTATCGGTCGATATTGGTTACAGTGTCACTGACGGGGTGGTGGTGTGCACTGCTGTGTCTGATCCACTATATATATATATATATATGATTGTAATTGACAATATTTGTACAGGACTATCATTTTATAATCATTTTATACACTTGTCTCCAAATAGGTTTTATATTAACATATTTGATATACAGTGTATGCCAGAAGCAGAGTAAGAGCACAGAAGGAAAATAATTTCATCCTGACAGAATTATTTGTTCCAATATTTCTTTCAGTGTCAGGACCACATTCCTCTTCATATGAAATAATGTGACGGATAAAAAGAAAACACTCAGTATAAAGGCTGTTTAATGTGAAGATCAGGTCTCGTTCAAAAGAAGAAAAAAAAACGTCAGGATTGATGTGCTCTTCTCTAAATTACTTCTTACAAACAAAACAAAACCCACTTCAACATGTGCTCAGAGGAGGATAGTGGAGTTTACCCATATGCCATGAGTCTCATGCACTCTGCAGGAACAAAACACTTTTTAATGTCTACTGCTCATATCCATGTGGAGAATTATATCCAGGGGAAACCCATAGACCACCTAAGACAAAATAAACATCAGTGTTCTCTGATGTGTGCACTTTATTATGAAAGGAAGGCATCTGTAAACCTCCGAAGACTCTTAAATAATCAAAATCCAATGTGCATATTTTTGTTAGAGGCCTAACAGGCTGTCCACACTGGGCACTTCAAAAAGCAGTATTATGAGAATCAGTATAAACAGATGGATCTGATATCTGATGACTAGAGACGGCATATCTCCTCAGCACCTTTTAGAATGACCTCCAAAATACACTCAGGATTGGTGACATTGGTGCTTACTGAATCACACACTCACACCTGAGGTTACCTACTGTACACAGGTAGGACACACCAAACTTCGCATAAACAGTGAGAAGGCCAGCCCCGCAGAACCAGATGTGGATGTGATTCAGCTCCTCTCCATCCTCGTGTTTTCATTGGACAACACTAAAACTGACCCTAACCCTTAACCTTGCCCTGAGCAGAGTTAGATGTGGTCCAACTCCACCCAGTGGATTTCTGGTTCTGCAGGGAGTACTTGAAAAGAGTGACCTGAGGTGGGGGTCATGCTTAGGACCCCAGGATCCCACAGCTGTCTGGCACCTACACTAGCTGTACTGCTACTGTGCCACCCATACTGTCACTTTCAAAAATATTGTTTGCTACTTTCAGGTGGTAAAGAATGATATATTGCTCCTTTAAGAGTTGACCCAAATGTAATATTAGGATCTCATGACTGGGGCTCTAGAGAAAACCAGGGCAAGGTTTGAACCAGGTTGAGATCACAGTACATTTATATGAACCAATGCAACTATTATTATGTCATTCTTTTATTTAAAAACACTAAAACATACAGTGCACGGCCAGAAATAATCCAAATCCTGGGTTTATCCAAATACTGGGTTGAGTTATAGGTTCATATTGTAAACGGACAGTAAGCAGAGATTTATTCCCCTCCGACTGGGTCTCTGTACATAAACCTAAAGATTCTGTGAGCAATTTGAAGGCCTTTTGGTATCTGTGGAATATCCATGTCCTTCATACACCCTCTGCCAGTAAGAACACACTAGAAGAAATGTTTCCATATAAATTTGGGAGACTAAGGGAAATCGTTTGCCTCAAAGAAAATGATCTGTGCAGACTCCAGCTGGGGCTAGCTGCAAGTAAAGTAACAGAATACCAAAGGCAAACAATCCGAAACATTTGACCAAATTTGGTGGCTTTCGAACAGACCAAAGCGAAATTCCAAACGAGTCATAGCCGGTGCACAAAATGGAGCCCATATATATTCTACCAGAGGAAAATATTTACTAATAACAGCATATTACAGACTGAAAGCTAATTCCACAAAAGCCAACAGAAGACAGTATGTAAATGTAGGGCACATTTTTTTAATATAAATTACTGATTTATTTCAGTCTCATGAATATGTAAATACATTTCTAATGTCTCTTCTTTGCAGCCCAATCCTAGTGCAGAAGAATTAGTTCCAGATGTATGTCTTGGTTATAAAGTAACACTAACACAAACAGCGCAATGCCTCACTAGAACTGAAACTGGACTCACTGTACAATGATGGTCTTATAGAACTGGAGGCACATGGGATAAACCACTGTACTCTGTAGTGAGTCACATAATCGCCACCTTGTGTTAAATGTTGGAAGTTCTGGTTGAAAATCAGGTTTAAGCATCATATTATATATATATCCCAATAAAGTGTAAAGGTATAGGCTTTAACAAGGAAAAACAAAACTAACTCTGAACATGCTCTGCTTTTGTAAGTGAACAAACTGCGACTAGCTATCCATCCATCCATTATCTGTAAACGCTTATCCAATTCAGGGTCACGGTGGGTCCAGAGCCTACCTGGAATCATGGGGCGCAAGGCGGGAATACACCCTGGAGGGGGCGCCAGTCCTTCACAGGGCAACACACACACACTCTCACATTCACTCACACACACGGACACTTTTGAGTCGCCAATCCACCTACCAACGTGTGTTTTTGGACTGTGGGAGGAAACCAGAGCACCCGGAGGAAACCCACACAGACACAGGGAGAACACACCAAATCCTCACAGACAGTCACCCGGAGGAAACCCACGTGGACATGGGGAGAACACACCACACTCCTCACAGACAGTCACCCGGAGGAAACCCACGTGGACATGGGGAGAACACACCACACTCCTCACAGACAGTCACCCGCAGGAAACCCACGCAGACACAGGGAGAACACACCAACTCCTCACAAACAGTCACCCGGAGGAAACCCACGTAGACACAGGGAGAACACACCACATTCCTCACAGACAGTCACCCGGAGGAAACCCACTCAGACACAGGGAAAACACATCACACTCCTCACAGACAGTCACCCGGAGGAAACCCCCACAGACACAGGGAGAACACACCAAATCCTCACAGACAGTCACTCGGAGCAGGACTAGAACCCACAACCTCCAGGTCCCTGGAGCTGTGTGACTGCGACACCTACCTGCGACAAGCTACTATTTTAAAAAAGACAAGACATTGTGCGCCCATGTTCTATGCACTGTGTGCCCACTCTTTATTTGATCTCATTAGTGTCTAGAACAGCAATGATAATCAATCCTGAACATCAAAATAATCAATAGACTCTTCTCTACTATGCCTCCGCCAGTTGTTACCATCAGCCCTGAAAAACAAAAAATATTCAGTATTAAAATTACAATAGAAAACACGTCTAAATCTTGAAAGCTCTGTAAATGCTATTAACCTCTTTTTTGGATGCAGTTGAATTCACTGCGCTTCATTTCATGACACTTGGTCAAAACTACTAGGGATATAATCTTGTTCCATTAATGTACATTAATGTTTATTCCTTCATTTCTAAACCAACAATATGTACTTTCTGGCAAGACTCTGAATCTACTCCACAGCTCTGTAGGAAAAATAGAAGAGGGCACTGACTTGCTGTGGTATTGTTTGAAATGGGCGATAGGTGGTGGAGCCCTGGCAGCGGTCTCTCTCTCAATCAGGGCAGTCAGAGTGGAGTTCGGGCACACAGATTTCCCCCTAGACACAAAATACACCAACAGACCACAGGAATGTTAACAGTGCATGTAAACCTATGGATGTTTCCATTAAGCTGTCAAACTTATTTCATTAAAAAATAAAAACAGCTAGTATAAATTTGCCTGTGCATTTTTATAAAAAATTCCAGAAATTAGGTCACAGTGATCCACCCAACAGCTGTCCATCTACGTCCGGCCAAAAAGAAAAAAAAACAGTTAATTTGTTTATCATTTGGGAGAGCCGAGTGGATAACCACGCTGCCTTTCACGTCAGGCAATTTCCACTTAAAGCAGAAACAACGTGCAATATCTATAAGATTCTTTGGACATGGTTCCAAACGTAGGATTAACTTACCTTTGTAACAGCAGCAAATAACTAAAGCTCTAGCAAATTAACAACTTGCACAGTTCTGATCAAAAGAAACATTTATCTCTGACCTGGTGGCTGTGATGACCACGTTGCGTTTGGGTTCACTATCATAGCTGACGCTTTCTACTCCGTACACTTCAGCAAGCTCGTGGAGGATCCTCCGCTGCTCGCGCCTCATCGGCGGGAAACAGTGACTTTTCTTTGGCTGTTTTCCCTGGAGAACACAGGCAAAATAAAACATGCATTCATGCTAATGACACGGGGACTCGCTCTACGGAGCACAATAAAGGGTCATTTTAAATCTTCATCTAGTGTGAAGAAGTGAACAGCAATAAATAAATGATAGATTTGGCTATTTTTGGTCACAGCACTGCTCCTTTCAACACCGCCATTTAAAATATTTTAAGAAGCTTTCAGAAAGCCTCAGTGAAGATTATGTTCATTACCTTGTTCACGAGTTCAACCAGGTTCTTGATCTCCTCTTCCACTTCACTGACAAATTTGAAGTCTTTTCTGTGTAAAAGAAGAACAACTATTTCACAAAGATCAATGTATCAGTTCATTCTGAGTAAAGCAGACACAACAGACCTTTAGATCATTTGCCTTACATTTTTTCCCCATTTTCTGCTCATAGAATTTAGATTTTTAATACAAGCAATGAGACTTAATATCTGCTGCTGTTCAAAATATTACACAAAGCCTTCATATTTAAAATCATACTAACGAACTTTCCAAGATACGAACCGGGCTTCTGAATATTTTTTGCCTCCACCGACGAACCACGACTCTAGAAACGAACCCGAGCCGGCGGCTGGAAATGGCCACTGACCCCAATAGGCGAGTCTCCCAGCGCCCAGACTTGAGTGAGCTTTTAAGATTAGCAAATTGTAGCTTTAGCAATTTAGCATTAGTGTAAATAGCAGACGTCGAAATTCGTGCTAAGTTAAGCCGTATCTACGCTTCGTCTCCCCACATTCACCGCCTACTCTCCGTTATTCCACCCACCTCCCGTCATACAGCCAGTGCCTGTGTTACTCCTCCAGCCAGTCGTCACGTCTTCAAGGTAGCGATGTGTAACCACTTAAAACTTTATTATTTCTTTTTTATTACTGTTACCACTGTATTCCTTTTTTATTTTTAGTAACGCTACATGTATTTTTTTACTAATTTGAGAGTGTTGTAAACATATATCAGTGCAGAAAGGGTGACTTTCGGGATGGGGGCTGGAACGCATTAATTGCTTTTCCATTATTTTAAATGGGGAAAATTGACTCGAGAAACGAACTTTTCCACTTACCAACCGGGTCACGGAACAGATCAAGTTCGTAGGTAGAGGTTCCACTGTATTCAATTTCAAATGTGACATATTTGGGACTAACATTTATTTCAAACCAAATCTCAAAACGAACCTGGCATCCTCCTTCAGAGAGTCGCTGTATTTGCACGAGGAGGGTTTGGTGTTAAAAGGATCAGCTGACTGATCAATCTGCAGGGCTTCAGCCAGACGCCTGGAACACACACACACACACACACACACACACACACACGTCACGTCACGTCACATAACCTCCCCATTAATAGAAATGATCAGATTATGATGCAAAAATTACTTAACAACATTGAATAAAAGACACTTTGTATAACTAATGAGACAAAGAATAACAGGCTCACCGATTCCTCTCTAGTGTAGCACATTCTTGATCACATTCCAACCTTTGAAAGATAGAGGGCAAACAAATAACAGTTTTTAATGAGCAAGGAGCAGGAATTGTTTAGTGTCTGTTGCCCCCTGCTGTCCATAAAAAATACAACAGTCTTACACTTGAGAAGTGCTTTAAATCTAAGAAGCAGGGAATAAGTAATAAATGGAAATCAAATCAATATTTGGACATTACTTTGCCGGTTTCTGCTCCTTCTTTGTGAGTTGACAGATGTCAACAGACTCTCCCAGCTGCATATCTGACAGCTTACTTGCCATGGCAATTGCTGTATACCTGCTTTCCAAATACACAAAGTAAATAAGGAATGTACAGTGCTACACTGACAAATACTATTCAATCTTCACCGCAGTGGTGATTAAACCTCAAAGCCAGTCATACGATAGCAATTTCATAACTGTTTAACCTTGTAAATCTTATCCTGCTGATAGAGTGATATAGCGGCGAGTGAGTGAATGGGACCTACTGACCTCTGGTACGAATTAGCTGCTTCAGAGCAGGGCATGGTCTCCTTCCTGCGGCCGCAGTCACACTGCATGGACACCTGGTCAAATAAAATAAGTTCTAAGAAAGAAGGTATTCTCCTAAATTCATTCATTCCTTATCTGTAACCCTTATCCAGTTCAGGGTCGCGGTGGGTCCAGAGCCTACCTGGAATCATTGGGCGCAAGGCGGGAATACACCCTGGAGGGGGCGCCAGTCCTTCACAGGGCAACACAGACACACACACACACACATTCACTCACACACTCACACCTACGGACACTTTTGAGTCGCCCATCCACCTACCAACATGTGTTTTTGGACTGTGGGAGGAAACCCACACAGACACAGAGAGAACACACCACACTCCTCACAGACAGTCACCCGGAGCGGAAATCGAACCCACAACCTCCAGGCCCCCGGAGCTGTGTGACTGCGACACCTACCTGCTGCGCCACCGTGCCGCCCTATTCTCCTAAATGTAGGTCTTAAATCTGTTGAGATTTTAATATTAAACATTTAGGGGTGGATTCCCAGACTGGGATTAAGCCTAGTCCTGGAATGCACAGCATGTTGGATTGTGATTTTCCACTGAAAGGCAGATATAGTCCAGGACTGGGCTTAATCCTTGTCTGAGACACCAACCTACAGAGCCTGTTAACACTGTGCATTACATAGTGTCTCGCAGCTGCTTCGATTTGGGCAGCAGTCAGCTCCAACACAGCCCAGAGGACATTTTAGAAACTACGGGACTGGATCTTTATGTTAATTTGTGGTGAGTGCAGCCACTGATTCAGAGGAAAAATATCACACACCAGCGTCCGGCCATAGGGGTAGAAGAAGGAGTCACAGTTAAACTGTTACCTTTCCACAGGAACAAACTGCAGCGTCATGTCCCAGATTTGCTCTCAGCAAAGAGGCTTACGCAACTGACTTTCAAAATGTGTTCCATTTACAAGGATCAGCCAAAACATTACGACCACTTCATTGTTTCTTCTCTCACTGTCCATTCTCTCAGCGCCACTGACCACAAAGGAGCACTTTGTAGATCTACAATTTTGGGGGTTTTTTTTGCCCCCTTTCACCCTGTTTTTCCAAATGTTCAGGACCCACACAAGACCACCACAGTGCAGGTATTATCTGGGTGGTGAATGGGTGGTTAGTGTTGGGATGTGCTGTAATGATGTGAGTGGATCAGACACAGCAGTGCTGCTGGAGTTTTTAAGCACTTCAGTGTCACTGCTGAACTGAGAGTGGTCCACCAACAACGGGCAGCTTCCAGTTACCACTGACGAAGGACACACCCAAATCATACCAGCTCTGTGGGGGTTCTGGTCCACTGAAGGACAGGATGAAAGGGGGAAACAGTATGCAAAGCAATGGATGAACTACAGCCTGTAATTGTAGTAAAACAAAGTGTTTTTGTATGGTCAGTGGAGCTCAGAGTGTAGAAACAAGGAGGTGGTGCTATTGTTATGGCTGATTAGTGTATACATGTCGTAAATGTGGTTTAGGTCAGTTTTAAACCAGCTCAGTGATCAGTGAATGTGGTCTGAGTGTTCAGACCTGACCTTTCATCTGGTCAAGTGAAATCCGAATGTAATCTGAACACGGAAAACATATTTTAATGCATGGTGTGATCAGGTTCTCAACATTTTTAAATTGCACACCTTAACACTGAATCTAAAAAAAGTGTTGCTACTTTTAAGCACCAGTCAGAAGGATCTGATGCTCTGTACCTTGGCAGTGCAGGTGGTCCGTGGGCAGGGGGTTCCAACGTGACATGGTGCAGTACAGGGATGTCCACATTCAGGCCTGGGGTGAGGACAAGGCTGTTTACACTCTCCTTCTGCATTACACTCCCCACGGTGGCAGATCCTCTTACAGCGATGGGAGCCACAAGGCAGCGGCTTATTGCACACTAAACCACAGGAGATGTCTTGCAGGTGGCATGGGATATTACTTCTTTGCTGTGGGGAGCGAATGGAGGAAAAAAAAAAAAAAAGAGGAAGAAGATTGGAAAATAGCATCTTGACTTAATTTCACTTTAAATCTTCTCATATTTAAAATAAGTAAAAATTCAGAGGGTTAAGAAAACTATTTACTTTTATTACAAGCATAAGTCTGTTTCAAAACACGCTTCTGGCCATGTACTTCTACATCAAAAGACTAATGGCACTTTTCCACTGCGTGGGATCAGCTCGACTCGCAACCCCCACTGTAAAGTTAGGCGCTCTTTACTCGCTGTGTATTGGCGTGTTTTTAGTTTTTGGGACTGAACACAACTCCCCAGTTCTCACAGATCAGTTTTACTTGTGGCACGTTCGGCTTTCGCTAGAGATTTTCGTTGGACATTGGCCCAAATATAAATCTCTTCAAAACACCTCAGGGTAATGTTATGAGCTGCTGTTGTGAGTCTGATAAAACTAAATGTGAAAGCTACCATGAATTCAGAGATTTTACAAGTGGAAGTTTTGTGCTGGAGCTCTGCATTTCATGATGGAGTAACAGGTCCCTGGCCAATCAGCGCTCTGCAGGGTTTACACGGCACGGTTTAGTACCTACTCGACTTGGTTGGACTGAAAAAGTACCAGATTTGGCCAAAAGAGCCAAGCTGAGCTGAGCCGAGTCAAGACGTGTAGGTTCCATGCAGTGGAAAAGCACCATAACATAATCAGAAGGGTGCTTCATTACCTCATGATTTCCCATGCACCATTTCTTTGTGAGGTAGGTACAGGGAGGACATCTGTCATCACTGTGGCATGAATGGAAAACTGCAATGGAAGCATTCAGGTTGAACATCATTACTCCTATTATTATTACATATACACTATAGGGCAGTTTGTGGGATGTCTAACTTTTCAGAATAACTGAGCAGGTTTTCAGCTTGTGGGAATAAAGACATTCCTGTGTTGTGATGCACACACACACACACACACACACACACAAGTGCTGTAGTTGGAACTGGGCATTTCTGAATGTGAAGCAAGGTCTTTCCACACTTTTCTCAGGCAGTGTATACAAGGTACTTTTTGCTTAAACACACTAGTGTTTCTACCTGGGTGATCGCAGTCATGCTGGCGGGTGCAAGGCTGTTTGCACTCTGGAGGTTTGGTGCCACAAGGAACAGGAGGATACATCACCGTCTCACCACAGTAGCAGGTCAACTCATCAAAACCTACAGAGCAAATAAATCCACACTTAGTTCCACAAAAGCACTAACATTTTACCTAGAGAAAAAACAATAAAGACTTGTGAGGACAGAATGCGAGACCTGGATGTTGTTTTGAGGGAAAAACACTCACTTGTCTGCCAGCAGGGCTGGCAGTGTCCACGATGACAAAGCTCCTGACACCGGTGTAGACCGCAGTTGAGCTTGTAGCCACAAATTAGAGTGCATTTATGCTCAACATCCTGAGAGAGACAGAGAGAGAGTTTTGAAATACAGTGAGTTCCATTAAGATTTTGATATTATACACTTTATGGTTTGGTCTTATAAAGATTCCAGGATTGTTTGCGTACCACGCAGCACATCTCTCCACACTTGTGCCTTCCACAAGAGCGTTTCTTACTGCAGCGTCTCTCGCAGGTAAACAGCAACTCTTCTACAGAGGACAGAAACACAGCCTGATATTGTTTTTTTTCCATTAATAGAGCTAATATAATAACAATAACAAATCATTCCTCACCTTCATGCTGAATTTGTGCACATGGAACTTCCTGATAAAAAGATCATGTATTATATGGTCAGTAGTTCTGTGAATCAGTAGTCATTTTTACCATGCACTAGTCACATAAGCAATGCTAGCCGGCTAGCTAACCTTGGTCTTGCTTCCACATCTGCATTTAATAGTGGAGGTGAGAGAACAGGGGCCACAGCTGTCCTCATGGCAAAGTTTATCACAGAGATGAATCGTGTCTGAAAGAGAGAATGAGAGAAAACTTTGGGGTGACACTCCTGATACAAACAAAATGGCATTTTACATGATGCTTTAACAAGTAATGGTCCCTTGCTTATACATAGGAGCACACCCTCTTCTTATCTAAACTGCAATAGAGAGGCACATTTAGACATCTTAACAGAACCTTCCTCCTGATCGTAGGTCTTATATTTTGTGACAATAACTCCAGCACTTTTGATTCATTCATTCATTCATTCATTATCTGTAAAAGCTTATCCAATTCAGGGTCGCGGTGGGTCCAGAGCCTACCTGGAATCATTGGGCACAAGGCAGGAATACACCCTGGAGGGGGCACCAGTCCTTCACAGGGCAACACAGACACACTCACACCTACGGACACTTTGGAGTTGCCAATCCACCTAGCAACGTGTGTTTTTAGACTGTGGGAGGAAACTGCAGCACCCAGAGGAAACCCACACAGACACAGAGAGAACACACCAACTCCTCACAGACAGTCACCCAGAGCAGGAATCGAACCCACAACCCTGGTCCCTGGAGCTGTGTGACTGCGACACTACCTGCTGCACCACCGTGCCAGCCATACCTTTGATTCATTCTGTTTAATTAAATATAACAAAAGTTGAGGAATAAACTAAAGAGAATGCTAAAACAAAGGGCAACACAGAGTAAAAAGTCTCAGAATTTGAAGGTGATCTGTGAGAACCCAAGCATGAAATTGAAAAAAATGCTACTTATTTGATGAATTCCAAAACCAAATTAACTGAACATTAGCAGTTAGGCCACAACAAATATTTAATTCACACACACACACACAGACCCCACAAACACTCACCAGCATCACCGCAAGGCAGTGGCTTGTTGCACACTTTGCCGCAAGATGGTATGGTGTCCGTGCAGCTCCGTCTCTCTGGATAGCCAAGCTCCAGTAGCTTGGCAAGAGCCGTCTGCCCACAGGGACAACTGCGCACAAGCTTTGTTGAACGAGGACATGGCTGGCATTGGCCTGGGTGACACGTCTGCATGCATCGGTGAGCCTGGCAGTCCAGCATCCTGGACATACACACATGGAAAACACAATCTTGAAGAAAAGAGCTTAAGCCAGTAGTTGGTACTTTTCCTCTTCACCAGTCTTTTAGGATCAGAACAGGACACTCCAGAGACTCAGTACTTAGAAAAGATACCATTTTCCTTGTATACCTCTCTAGATGCCTAGAACAATGTTGGAGGTATAATTATGGTCCTTGTCTATTATCCTTTTTACTGAGGTAGGCTGATACACTATACAACAACAGATATGAAGGAGTGTACACAAACTTTTGAAGGTGTAGTGTACATTACTTACTTTCCACAGGGTTTGTTGCAGGTGAAATATCCAGTTCCATCAAAGCTTTTCCGGTCAGTCCCACACGACACCTCCCTGTGCACCACCCCACAGTAGCACACTGCACCACACAGAGAAAATCAGCTGTACAACAAACAATAATGTATCCTCAAGACACGGTTAGAGTCCCACCACAGTTCCTCACTCTCGTAATCACATACATTATGTGTCATATATATATTCACAGAGATCACCGAGTCAACTTAAAGCAACACTAGGTAGTATTTATACCCTACAATAACAGCTTCCAAATCGTTGTGATGCTTCACTGAGCTGTAATAGGGAGAACAGAGCCTCTCTCTTTTGCTACTCAAAGCTCAGCACTGCAGAAACTGTACTATGTAACTATTGGGGGAAGGCAGAAAACAACCACCCTCCCTCCCCCTTTGATTTCAGGACAGTGCTGTAAAAGTGATCTACATTCTGCACCTGTAGGGGGAGCCCAGGAGCAAAAAATACCAAATCCTACCTGGTGTTGCTTTAAGATTTAACCGAATAAGAACGTAGAAGTTTAAGGGTCTGCACAAACACACACACACCACCTCAGAAAGGGCGTTTTAAACAAATCATTAGTTTGATCAGATGTGCTGGGAGCAGTGAGAACAGCGCAGTAGGGAGAGCAACACTGGTGATGTCTGTGTCCCAGTGGCAGGAAATTCTCAGGCAGTAATTCTATCTCTGTAACAGGTAAACATTTACCTTGCTGAACACGGAGCTGGCAGGGTTGGCATAAGCCCTGGTGACAGACCTGAGTACAGCAGTGTTCTGCACAGGTCAGCAAAGCACCACACACCTGTTCACAGCGCAGTGACTCTGTCTGACTGCAGCGCACCTGCTTACTGCACACATTCACACACAGCGCAAACAGAATCAGAAACAAAAGAGCTGGTGAGGTCGCTACATGTTGTATTTGAGGCTAAAATGTATACTACCTTGTTCTTCCACAAATGCAGGACTTGGTGACAAAGGCTGGACACTGTGGACAGGGGCCTGGGTGGCATAAGCTGCAGACAAACGCAGAAAAATGTGAGCCGAAATGTATTATTCTTGATCCTTAAAATACAATCAAACTTCACTAAATGATATTTTAAAAAGTACAGTTGCATCCGTGTGTCTACAACTCTTATTTACATCTCTTTTATAATCATTCCCTCCTTTAATGTACATGCATAATTTCACATTTTTTGTTAAAGGGGACATAATATACCTCTTTTTAAACAAGTTAGAATAGGTCTATGGGCTGTAAAAACATGTTCATGAAGCTCTTTGCACAGAATGAGTCGTTTAAGGGCTCTGTCACTTTTATGCAAATAAGCTGTTGTGATGTCACAATAAGGGAGCTATCCAAACGGCTTGTAGAAGCATATGATCTTTCACTGACTCACAGAAAATGAATGGATGTTTAGTGTTTATAGAAGCAGTAGAGACCCAAGTGGAAATACAAAAGCACTCAAAAAGTGAGTTTTGCGTAATATGTCCCCTTTAATGTTTAATTGTAATTTTGATAGGAGGTGGTGATCGTTATGGGTTGGCTGTGTCAGTGTAGAGACTTGCATGTTGCAGGGGTGATTACAGTCGCTTCCAGCCCTCTTCTTTCCACACATATCACCACAGCTGTGTGGAATCTCACTGCGCTGATACTCTGGATTAGTCACCTTTCCTGTCAATCAATCAATCAATCAATAACAAAAAATAATAACTGGTTAATAACTGGTTATACTGACTTGCTAGTACTAAATGTACACGATGCCTGGTAGGATCAAACCTGTTTCTGTGAGGCCTTTATGGCATTATGTCTAATGAACATCAGTGAGGTCCAGTTAAAGTTACTGAATGAATAATTCTAGACAACAAACAACACTCCAAATCATCCAAAAGTTATTAAGCTCCACAATCCCAGAGAACATAGCTGCCCTGCTCCACAGCACAATGCTAGGAATATTTATACCCCTCCTGCTGTTGCATGGCATTGAGCATAGTGACGGTGGACCTCCTTCAGAACATCTCATTTCCTACTTTTCTATATGTGTGTTTAAGCAGCGTATACAAACTTGTGTTAATATAGTGTATTAAAACAGAAGTTCTTACCACAGAAGCAACTGTAAGAGGTCGGGGCCTTGAATGTCACATTTTGGCATGCAGGACAACGCCAGCCCTCACCACTATCTGCAAAACACAAACACTGTGATAAACAGACAAACATTGCATTAACATTCCTTTTTCATGTTATTTTTTCATCAGATCAAAAACACAAATCATTAATCATATAAGCTTTTTTTATTTCTCGACAAGAAATATTCTTTTCCTACATCAGCTACTCATTTTACAGACTAGTTACAACCCACTTGTTTATGTACACACTGTGTTGGAATCTCATTTCTGAGGGAACCTTTAAATCCTTTCAATTGTTTAATTCGACAGCTCTCTTGTCAGAAGATTGATTCCAAGGCCACAAAGGTCTGTCAGCACTCCCTCTTTACTAATATGCATTTTACATTTGCGCTAGTAGTTCTTTTAGACCTGCAAATTGTAGGGTGGTTTCGTTATTCCTTCCTCAACCTTGAGTGACTCCATGTTTTTATGATCTGGAAAATTATAGGCCATTTGTTTGAATTACTTAATTTGTTGGATAGGGCAGCACGACTGTCTGTGAGGAGTGTGGTGTGTTCTCCCTGTGTCCGTGTGGGTTTCCTCCGGGTGACTGTCTGTGAGGAGTGTGGTGTGTTCTCCCTGTGTCTGTGTGGGTTTCCTCCGGGTGACTGTCTGTGAGGAGTTGGTGTGTTCTCCCTGTGTCTGCGTGGGTTTCCTCTGGGTGACTGTCTGTGAGGAGTTTAGTGTGTTCTCCCTGTGTCTGCGTGGGTTTCCTCTGGGTGACTGTCTGTGAGGAGTGTAGCGTGTTCTCCCTGTGTCCGTGTGGGTTTCCTCTGGGTGACTGTCTGTGAGGAGTTTAGTGTGTTCTCCCTGTGTCTGCGTGGGTTTCCTCCGGGTAACTGTCTGTGAGGAGTTGGTGTGTTCTCCCTGTGTCTGTGTGGGTTTCCTCCGGGTAACTGTCTGTGAGGAGTGTGGTATGTTCTCCCTGTGTCCCCGGAGTGGGAATCGAACCCACAACCTGCAGGCCCCTGGAGCTGTGTGACTGCGACACTACCTGCTGCGCCACCGTGCCGCCCCACACACTATCATTTTTGTCAGAATTTCACATCTGTTTATTGCAAAGTCAAATAAATTAAAAAAATAAAGTATTATGAACGAATGAACAAATGGATGAATGCTTAAAAAATATTGCCACCACCTAGAACAGAAAATGCAAAAAATAGAAATACTATGTTTTATGTTACAATTGCTTATGTTGTTTTCAAGGATTATTAAAATTAAAATTTTTGGGACTACTGTATAGAATAATTGAGCTCAGGTATTCAGTAAAGAAAGCTGTAGGGTTTTGCTGTCCCCGTGCTGTAATACTCTACCGTCAGCCTGAGAGGCAGGGGAGCGGGCCCACTTCTTGATGCAGTTCAGGTGGAAGACATGGTAGCAGCTCTGACAGCTCCAAACAGGCGCCATGACACGAATCACATCACAGCACACCATACACTCGTATTTCTCTTCTGTCAGTTGTTCAATCAGACATCCTGAACACACACAGTGTTCCAATTAGTGAACAACACATCACTTTTATACTGCAAGCGTAATTCGTAATTTTACGAATTCTACAAATTTTACTACAGCCCACAAGAATTCACAGCGGTGGAGACACTAAACTGTAGACAATCCACATTCAAGGCAGGATGTGTGTCTTTAACAGTCGGATACGCTGCTCTGTAGAATAACAAAACTTCTGTCTCTCACCTGTCTGAGTTTCTTTGCTCTTAGGGACCTCTACTCGCTTCACTGGCCCAGTCCTTCTCTCAGCTCCTCCTCCTCCTCTTCTTTGTCCCTGCTCCTGCATTCGTGGCCTTTTCCCCTGATCTCTTCCACTTCCACCTCTCCGAAAAGCTTCTTCTTTCCCTCCTCTGCTGTTTTCTTCCTTCTGTTCTCCTTCCTCTCCACCCATGTGGGGTGTCTCTCTCTCTCTCCAGTTGCTGTGGTCACTAGGATGAAAGGAAGGGCCTTTCTTTCTGGGGTTCTGTTGCCTTCCCCCTCCTCCTCCTCCACCTCCACCTCCTCTTCTCCATCCTACTTGGTTTCTTTGCTCCTGCTCCAATTCTAGATGTTCAACTGATGCTTGATTTGTACCATGTTCTCTAGCTGCTGCAACATTCTCCTGATTTGTCTCTTTGTCTCTGGGTAAAGGACCCCTTAGCCTTTCAACTCTGCCCCTCCTCGTCTTCTTTGGCCATGTATCTCTAGGAACAGCATGATGATCTGCTGTAGAGGTGCCTCCAGGTTGTCCGGGCTGGTTCTCTGTGTTTCTAGCTCTGTAAACAGGTGGGGTGTTGGGTCTTTGACTGCGAACTGGGCCATGGTCCCATCCTGAGTGGCCATTGTCAACTCCAGCCCTCGGCCATCTTGGACCTTGGTTCCAGCGGTCATTATTACGGCTGTTGTCACCTCCACGGCCCCCTCTACCCCTCCAACCTCTTATCCCATGCCTGGTAGAGGAGATGTCATCTGGAAGAGCCGTGTTGTCATTATGTTCGTGTGGCTCCTTGGCATGTCCCTCTGCATTAGCTTGCCTTGAACTTGGATGGGGTCTATCGTGAATACCCAACCTGCGATTGCGGTCAAGCCATGGACGACCTCTACTGGACTGTGGCTGGTTGTGTCTTTCTCCTGTAGAGGCAGGAGCTGATGCTCCAGAAGCTGAACTCAAATTGACAGTGTCTGTATATTTTAAAAAAATAATAAACAAATAAATGTATCATTTAGTACAAGGCTCAACTGTCCATAATCCTACATTGTAACTGCATGCGATCTAATTTCACTGGCTAGGTTCAACTAACTTATTAAACCTGCACTGCACCGGGACCCCCATTCACTCCTGGTCATTTCATGAGTGTTGAGTATCAGGATTATATCTGGACAGAGATTATCCACATAATATGCAAGTGTAAATGCAGTCAATATTTGGGAATTGATACACGTTGTTGTAGTTTTGCAACTGGGATTCTTGCCCATTCTTTCTGTATAGAAGGCTTGAACTTCTCAACAGTCTGTGTTCACCATTGTCTTGATACTCTACTTCATGGTGCACCATACATTTTCAGGAGGAAACCGATCTGGACTGAAATAGACGTAGACTTCCTGGGCAAAGATGGTGTTTTTATGCCTGTACATGTCACACCAAAATACCTGCATCAATGGCACCTTCACAAACATGAAAATCACACATGCCATGGAGGATACCAACGCACTTTTCATTGGTAACCATCTGGATGTGGACTCGTCTGACCGCAGAACACCTTTCCACTGCCTTTTTCTCAATCTCAGATGACGTCCCGAGAACTTACTGGTATTTCCGAACACAATTTTAACATGGCTGCCTCTTTGCAAAACAGTTTCAGGTATTTTTTGATGCAGTGGCAGGCCGCGTTAGGTGACCACCTGAGGGCTTGATAGTCTCAAACATTCAGCAGCAGTTTCCAACCCTGTCCTTTACCCTCTGAGATCTTCCATGACTCTCTGAATCTCTTTATGAACTACAAATTTAATCTAATTTATTGAAGAAATACAGGTGGTGAAATACTTTGCACCTAGAAATCTTGCTCTGGAGAAACACTAGCTTTAAACTGACTGACAGTACTCTCACGAAGTTTGGCACCAAGTGGTGGACCACCACCTATCCTTGCTTGCAAAGACTAAGCCTGCGGTGGACACTCCTTTTTCAACTTTCATAATCACCTGCTCAAAATGGAATGTCTCACACTTGTGTAAACTGAAAATTCGTTTAATTTTTCACTCATTTTACACCTGTTTTAACTTGGGCCTTCAAGCAGAGACATGTTTGTAGGCATATTGCAATAGGAGTATGGTGCAATATAATGGTGTATGATATTCTGTCCATATTGTCAAGACCTATAGGTCAAAGACCAGCTTAAGTGCTTGGTGTTTATCACCTCATCCTATCATTTTACCCTGACATCATCAGCTAAGTTAGGCCCGAAGCCTAAAACCATTGCTGAATATGTAAAAATGTCCTATTACAGTTTTACCAAAGAACTAAATAGCTAGTTATATCGCTGCTGAACTGTGATATAATGAGCAGTTGCTTTGTGTTATATTAGTTTCTGGTTCAAATGACAATAACTGGAAGGTTTAACGCGTTTAAGAGCCAATTTACAGCTATGTGTCTTATATATTTTAGGTATTAACAGAATAAAACCCATTCATTACTTGTTTCTGTCCAGTAATATATCCGGCTCGTGTAGAGAGAGAACTTTATAGGGGATTATCTAAGTTTTGTAGCTAGCAAACTAGCTAAACAGTTACCGTGGCTTAACAAACGGATTTTAAGAGGTTTATATACACCGGCTAATTTCGCCAAAACTTTAACATCAGCTACAGACATTTATAAAGCAAGTGAAATTAAATGTCATGTGTTTAGTTCGCTGGCTGCTATTTTAGCCAACTTGCTAGCTAGCTAACATAACAGTGACCCCGGCTGAATTCCAAATTGCGCCTTACTCCCTGCATAGAGCACAAAATAACGCATACTACTAACTAGATATGTATAAAATGACTGCCACAGAGCCATTTCTATTTAGCCACAAGCTCCATGACTAGATATGTGGCATTTAGTGTGCTATATAAATGCAGAAAATACCCTAGTGCCCTACGAAGTGCACTACGTTCGGAGAATTTGGAGCACGGCCTTCATTACTGCTGCCTGTCACACACACACGACAGCCTGACAGAAAGATGTTGAAAATCATAGGCTTAAAGATGTTTATTTACCTGTCACCGAGGCTTCAGCCATTCGGATACATCCGACAAGACCCCTCTCCGTCTGTTTTAGAGATAGTTCCCCTACTTCAGCCGGAAATGAGTCAATTATATAGAGTTAAAATAAATAAGAGTGGAACGGGGGGAACTGCGACTAGCGGCGCTCAGTGAAAAGGAGGAGGGGGGCGCTGTTTTACAGTCTGCTCTTACCTTACTAACAAATGGACTACAGCTTTTTTTAACCAGCTCTTTTTACACTTCTGTTTATTGTGGCCACAGTGTATTGTCCCAGTAACAAACCGTGACAAAAAGAAGTGCGAGAAATTTTAACACAGCAGCAGATAGACTTTGTTATTCCACAGCTGTTAAAGCTGCACTAGTTTTATCTTAAAATTACAGCTTCAAAATTATTATAATGTATCACTTATCTGTAGTAGGAGAATAGTGCTACTTTTGACTCAGCACTGTAGGAACTGCACTATGTATTTCTGGAAGCAAGCAGGAATCTCTCATCGCTCTCACACCCACTTAATTTCAGGACATTGCTGTGAATTACACTCTGCAACTGTAGGGGGAGCCCAGGAGCAAGAACAACAAACCTTCCCCAATTTTGCTTTAATTTAGAAATGAAAATCTTTTATAATCAATTTTATATTCTGTAGCCACCTCACCCTGAGAGTGCACTAGTCCATCTCACGACACACCCAACTCACCGTCACGCACTCATGCCTGTGAGAAATGAGTGTACCGTCAGTCAGCCAACAGTAACACTAGAGCTCAACACGCTTGGAGGAGAACACTAACTTATTTTAGCTGACATAAGCTCTATTTGGCTGAAGTCACCTAAGGTTTTGGGAAGAATTTGGAGCACCAGGAGTCCAGATAACACTCCAAAATATTCACAGCAGTAGGTTTATTCACTTCCAATATATTAAATATGTCATCAGCATCTCAGGCCTTAAGGAAGGCACAGAGTGATGGATTTCTTAGTAATAGGGAGACAAAATATAACCAATATACCTGATATTGTTTTATGATTCCTGAATGGGCTGACAGTTATAAAACATAATCCATGTATGTATGTCCTGGTCAGTAATGTCGTTACAGATAGTGATGCAGAAGACGTCCAGTTACACCTTTGTTTCAGGAGATGAATCTTCTAGAAGAAGAAATGTCAGATAGGCAGTTGTAAGCTGTGAAGCTGGCCTCGCACTAAACCTTTCAAGCAGTTTCACTGTTAGAAATGTCCATGGCACAATTAAATCATGAAAGTGTTAGCACTTAGAGTTTTTAGCACTTTCATCACCTTAATTGTCTAGTTTAAGGGTCTAGTATCTGGATGGCTCTTTTTAATCTGTCTTTATCTTGTGTTCATATTCCATCATAATATAACATTAATTGTGCTACTGTGAGGGCGGCACTGTGGTGCAGCAGGTAGGTGTCGCAGTCACACAGCTCCAGTGACCTGGAGGTTGTGGGTTTAATTCCCGCTCCAGGTGACTGTCTGTGAGGGGTTGGTGTGTTCTCCCCGTGTCTGTGTGGGTTTCCTCCGGGTGCTCTGGTTTCCTCTCACGGTCCTAAAAACACACATTGGTAGGTGGATTGGTGACTCAAAAGTGTTTGTAGGTGTGAGTGTGTGTGTTGCCCTGTGAAGGACTGGCGCCCCCTCCAGGGTGTATTCCTGCCTTGCGCCCAATGATTCCAGGTAGGTTCTGGACCCACCGTGACCCTGAATTGGATAAGCAGTTGGAGATAATGGATAATGGATGTGTTACTGTGATGAATTGGTCCTCTTGGCTCTTGCAAATAATGACCCTGTGAGACCCTGTCTATCTGTGACTAAACACTTAAAACTCAGTCTTCTGATATGAAGGGGTGTCAGTTTTACTCTTTTAAAAGTCTTCTTAGAGTCTTGTATTGTTAGCATTAAGAAAAGATGAGTATAGCTGCATTTAAGGCATATGAATGATTTATGATAACAGAACACAGAGGTTTAGTGATTATACAGAATTGGAGTGGACCAAGAATTTGCCCCTGGGGAACACCATCCTTAAAGTGATATTAGTCCCTCTCCTCAAGCCACCTGGAATATCGAACATTCAGTCATGAAAATCTCTGATTTGTAAAGTTGGAATACCATTGGAATATCTCATTTGCTGGAGGGTAATTGCACTTCATCACTACTGTGTTTAAACTGAGGGAATACAGGTTTTTGATGGGATACTGAAGTGGGAATGAAAAAGGATTTATCAGGAGGCACTGTGACGGCCTGCAGAGAAGAGAACCTTGATTAAAACAACTTTATTATTTTAAAATGTAATCAAAATGACAGTAGTTACAGAGGAGCACGCAGAGTTACAGCGGCGCGTTGTTCAGCAGCTCTCAGCGGGTCCAGACGCTCACGTTATCAAAAAAAAAAAAAAAAAAAAAAAAAAATTCCTAATGTGCCTCAAATAGAGAGCAAAGTCTGCTGGAAATCACCAGTGTCCTCATCTGTCAGACATCTGCTGTTTTGTGATTCTTTCACAAAATAGTCACCCATTTCAGGATCCAATATCATGTCCGCTCACACACACCCACACACAAACACACACACACACACATACACAGAATGAAAAATAAGGTTGTGAGAAATAAGACAAATGAGTCCAGTGAAAAAAATGAAACAAAAACATAGAAACAGATTTGACAATTTCAATGTAAATCAAGCGGCAAAAAAACAAAACAACAAATATTCAATATATAGTCACTCTCCAATCAAAAACATGTGCCTCCATTTTTGTCAATTTTTAGTTTACTATATTTTTAGAACACAGCAGCTGTTCTTCACGTCCAGGTGAAAATGTCACGATGAATGGACCATCAGAAATACTCCAAAATGTCTTGGAATAATATATTTTTGCTTCCACTGGAATAAATGAAGGTTATTTCCTTCTGTAAAGTTGCTATTTTGGAGGTATATGTTTTTGATGAGACAGCAACAATATGTAAATATAATCAATTAGTAACTGGACGCTGTCTCCTCCTGTGGCCACGACTGTAGAAGACCACTTCAGGATTTCAGTTTTAGCATCATATTTGTTTCTGGACTTGATTTGAACCCATTGAACATGTTTATATCTTATAGACGTCAATTTGTCTGTGTGTGTGTGTGTGTGTGTGTGTGTGTGTGTGTGTGTGTGTGTGTCAGAGAAAGATATAAAGACAAACAGTAGTTTTGATGCAGCGATACCATAAGGGTCTTTGGTCTTGATAATACCCAAGTGATTTCAGTAAGAGTTAGTAGTATGTGCTATGACTACAGAGAGGGATTAAAACTAAAGCTGGACAGTTAATAACAATCTATTGCTATTGGAAAAATGGGAACAATGATTGGAATTCATCCTCTATTAGTGCTCTGAAGTAGTGGCGTCTAGACGACTGAGGGTCTTTACAATCATTCAGTCTCTTAAACCACTGGGAAACATGATATTTAAACACCTCCTGAATTATGCGTGTATAGATATATATCAAAGATATTGATATTCTCACTGAAGCAGTAAATGGCACGTCTATTGCAGGACATTATTATATGTGCCAAGTGTTTTAATATGAACCAACCTTAAAACCAGTAACAGCTGCAGGAGGATGTGAGGAATTCCCAATCAGTGTGTCATTAAAATGATTTGCTAATATATATATATATATATTTCAAAATAGGAACTTTAAAAAGGAATGGATCCCAATGTAGGCTCATTCGTATTTACACACATACAGGATACAAAGATAAACAACCTCACAAGCGCCTGTCTTGTAACTTTTGCATTAGTAACACCAAGAACTCCCAAACAAATAAAAAAATAATATATGTGCATTAAAAGGATCTGTGCAAAAATGTAAAATATGGTTCAGCTCTAGGCATGGAAAAGTTGAGCGACACTGTACTGTTGGCAGCTCTGTTACAGTCAACGAACCTTTTCCAGTTGTAGCAGAAATTTAAAAGCACAATTTTTCGTATGCGACCGCTTTAAAAATTTAAGCCGGAAAATCTTTACTAAAGGCTTCTAAGCTATTCCTCCAAAACCTGGAATTCAAACTGAATAACTGAGTCAAAGAAAAAGTAAAGATACGTCAAAAAATAACACCCAGAAACCCACTGTAAAGATATAGAAAGTTCTGTGTAAGTTCTCCTAACCGTAACCTGGAGAGGTACATCTCTGATTTTCCTTTTAAAGTGATGTTTGGACACATTTTCCGTCGTGAGGAAAGGAAAGAGGACGTATCCGATTGGAACGTGATATTGCAAACTGCGCTCAATTCATCTGCTCCGAGATCGAAATGTGTTCCAGTGGGATTGAGGTTTTTGAGTGCTGTTCCTAGATCAGATCTAGTGCTCAACCTGCAGTTGGGATCTGTCTGATCCAGAGGCAGGGTTTTTAATCTCGACTTGTGGCTCCTTTTAAACCCGAGCTGTTGAAATATCTTTGTTGCTTCTCTTTACATCCTCAGGAACCGTGTCAGCTCCGCACTGTCGTTTCATATTTGGAGGGAAGATGAAACGGGGGGTTGGGGGGGGGGGGGATTTCTGTTGTTTTACGGTGATGAGTGAATTTGAGGAGGAAGCAGGGCAGTGTATGGGCTAACGAGGTCAAAGGTCAAGGCCTCAGCACTGCTCGGACTCGATAAAGCCTTCCTTCTCCTGACCCACCGGCTCCACCTCAGCGTAGGCTGGATGACCTGAACCACGGCGGAACTTCATAGCAGGCCACCGGCTCGGCCGTCTCTGCGCAAACGCAAAAGAGAGGGTTTAATTAGTTGTCAGTTATAATCATCAAATTAAAAGAAATAAACACTTGAAATATATCAGTCTGTGAGTAATGAATGATTATAATAAACAAGTTTCACTTTTTGAATGGAATTACTGAAAGGAATCAACTTTTTCATGATATTCTTATTTTATGACCAGCACCTGTATAATCTCAGTCTGTTCATTCTTATGTTGTCTCTCAATTTTCATTTGGTCTTGTCTTTGTTTCACTTCCTGAGGTGTTATCTGTAGTAGTGTGCTCTTCTTTTCTTTTTTCCTTTATGTATTAAGCCCTTCGCCCATCTCAGCGTTTGCTTCCCTCCCTTCTGCTCCCAACATTACAGCCAGAGATTCTTTTTCAGCTGTGTGTTAAAGGCTAAACCCCAACTCTATGAAAGTGTCAAACAAATAAATACAGTGGAGTTTGAGTCCCTAACTTGTGTTTATTGATAGTCAGAAAACATGTTATTTCTCACTAATTCAAGGAATAAGGTTTAAAAGACCATTGCCCCCCCCAACGGTGTTAGGAAACTCTAATAGGCGTCTTGCCTGTGACGTAGATGGTGGACAACAACTCTAGAAGTTGCACTTAATTTAGTGCAAAATGACGAAAAGGTGTGTTGTTTTTGGCTGCAATCATTCAATGTACAGTGGGACATCTGTGGACAAATGGCCCAAAGATCCCAAAATATCCAGAAAATGGACTAAATTTGTCCACTTTAAACGGGCACTTTGGAAAGGACCATCCGCTCACTCCGTTATCTGTAGCTCATTTCACTGGAGCTTTTCCAACAATATGGGCATGTAAGGACACCAACGAAAGGTGTTCAAGAGCCTCTGTAACATGGAGGTAAACAGGGTAAGGACACTCACTTCGCCTGTTTTAGTTGGTGTTAGTTAACGTTAGCTTGACTCACTAAACTCGGTGGCTCAGATTATACTCGGCTACGTAGCTGCATTACGGAGGTTTATAGTGTCGGATGAATTCGAGTTCGACTTCGATCACATTTACAAGAATAACGGTACCTCTACATTTGAGTTTAGCTTATTGCTAGGCTATTGTCATGAATAATGTTGGTTATTTAGCTAGATACTGTCATAACATTCAGTCATAACGGTGTTTTACCACGGGGTTGTTCAGCTGTTGTTCACCAGTGACGTCACGGTCGCGTTCAAGAATTTCCGTAGTGAGCTCGGGTTTCTCTGTCAATTTAATAAAATTGTCAGTTTTAAAGCAAATTAAGCTGCTGTTTTAATTTTAATTCATACTTATATCTGTCAGTAACTACAATAATGTGGAATATTCATGGAGGTCCATTAAGTGGTGCTTAGCCTTTAAAGGGGACATCTTATGTGAAACTCACTTTTTGCATGCTTTTGTATTTCCACTTGGGTCTCTACTGCTCCTATAAACACTCCAAGTGTGAAAAAAAAACCATCCATCCTTTTTCTATGAGTCAGTTGAAAGATGTTGGTGTTGGGAATCATATGCTTTTACAAGCCGTTTGGATGGCTTCCTAATTGTGACGTCACAATATGGAAATTTGCATAGAACCACCCTGGCACCACCTCTCACCTGCCAACCTCTACCAAAGCCCCACCCACTAGATTAGTTGAAGATTCTAATTTTGATTTGCTGGTTTTACAGATGGGGGGAGTGGCCAGAAACAGCTTATTTGCATAAAAGTGACACAGCCCTTAAACGGCTCATTCTGAAAGGGACTGAAACTGGTGAGAATAGAGCTGGTGAGATCTCTATATGTGAGAGTGATTTTGTGCAAAGAGCTTCATGAACATGTTTTGTAGCCCATAGACATATTCTAACTTGTTTAAAAAGAGATAAAATATGTCCCCTTTAATGATTCAGTAAAATGTGTCAAATTTTAATAATAATTTAAAAAATCTCACATAGTGCAGCTTTAATGTTTTACTTCGCCGTTAATCCTTTTACTAACAATCCAAAGCCACAGTTGATTGCAAATATATTATTTCATATTTATGAACATACTCTGAATAACTCATGTATAAGTTTTAAAGACAATCTTCTCTGTGTTTGAACTGGTTGATTTTGACTGATGAAGCCGTGTTGTTTTTGTGTTTGATGGTGACCTTGACTGGCAAGCATTCATTAGACTTCATCTGCTCAGAGAGCTGTTTATACACACTCACACACTCTCAGATCAAACAACTGTACTGAAGCTGGAGATTAAACCAGAAATTAAAGTGTTCATTTGCTTGGAGTTGTGAGGAAATATTATTAGGGACCACACGGAGAGCGGGGCAAAGTCAGTGTGAATTAGGAACAGCCACACAAGCTTTAAAGAGCTACACGTCTAATTATAACAAACAATACGGAAAAAGAAAAAATATGGCTGACCCTGTTGTTTATGAAAATAACCTTTAAAAATGTATTACACAATGAGCTATAATTTTGTTCATAATACACTTACGATGCATCTGATCTGGTGGTAGAATGCAGTACACTACAGGAAGTATAGGGGGCAGTATACAGTGTATATAAAGGACACAGACACTCAGTCCTGAAGTCCACTCTTGCGCCTGGTGTCCCATTTCTCATTTTAGAGACCAATGGGGATTACAAAACAACTGGAATATTCCTTGCTCTTACTGAAACTGCTAACTTTTGTTTGGCCACACACTGTATCCTTAACACAGCTTCTGATGCACTCATGGCATGACATTATGAACTGCTGTACACACTTTTCAGTCATATGTCATGATATTGAAACAGTGTGTAAAGTCCACTTAGATGTGGCGGCACTAAGCGTGTATTAACGGTGCCACTGGGGCTTGGCACAGCCTTGCCTCTCTAGGGAAGCCACTGTGGGTTTATGGTTAAGAATTTAATGTAAATCCCAAATGAATGTGTGTAGAATGTTTCTCAACTTTTCCTGTAGAACGTCATCTGATCTGTTTTTTTTCTGCTGACAATCAGAACAACAAAGTTTCCTTTTTGAGTTTTGGTTCACACACTTACATATTTTACAAATATTTAACTTTCCCAAAGTTGTTGTGGGCTAGTACAGTGGGTCACATCACTGCCCTCGACATGGCACACCAGGGTTCGGTTCTCTGCTTTGGCAAGAACACCATTCTACACCACTATGACTCGTTGGGTAAGAATCCTAAAGCTACATTAACCTATGTCTGTAACATGATTTAAATAATAAGCCAATCCGGATAAGAACTCCAGCTCTATACCATAAGACACACACACACTCACCTCAATGAAGAAGAGCCCAGCGGCTGAGCTGGGGTGGTGGTAGATATAAATGGTCACCAGGACAACAGCCACCATCACCACCATCAGCATCAGCATCCCCAGAATGAGACCTGTGTGAAGTGGATGTGTGTCTCGTTCTGCTGTACTCTCTGCTGCTGTAGCTGCAACACACACACACACACACACACACACACACACACACAGATGTAGATCACAACAACGTACTGCACAGCAATTGTGTTCATTATTCACAATGAAACAGAAAATATAAAGGGTGTATGAACTCCACACATAACACTTGGCACAGACTTGGTTAAATAAAACCACTTTAATGAAAAAAGCACCATAGTGATGTTATTCATTACTAGTTTAAGAGGCAACACAGAATAATTCTGGACACCACTGGTACTATCTGAATTCTATTAGCTATAGCTTTCCAAGCTTCATGAGTGCAGTGTGTCCATTAAGGGTGGGTGATATGACCCTAAAACAATATCATAATATTTCAGGATACCTTGTGATAACGATATTCTTTACAATACAATGACAAAACACTGAAAAATATATTATTAATTTCAAGAAAATACAACTGCAACCAAATAAAATGTTAAATTTCTGTTCCAGTATAAATTTAATAAAATACAGTACCCGTCAAATGTTTGGACACGCCCACTTATGAAGGGTTTCCTTTGTTTAGGGCCATTTTCCACATATTGTGCATGTACCTGTACCAATCACATATTTGGACGCACCTTCTCATTCAATGTTTTTTTCTACATTGTAAATGAATGTGGAAGACGTTAAAACTATGAAGGAACACATGAAAATATGTAGTAAACAAAAAAGTAGCCCCTTTTGCTTTGACGACAGTTTTGCACACTCTCTGCTTTCTCTCAGTCAGCTTCATGAGGTCATCTCCTGGAATGGATTTCAGTGAACAGCTGTGGCCTCGTCAAGAGTTAATTTGTAGAACTGCTCCCTTCTTAATGTGTTTGAGACCATAGCTTGG
Organism: Hoplias malabaricus; assembly: GCF_029633855.1. NCBI lineage: Eukaryota > Metazoa > Chordata > Actinopteri > Characiformes > Erythrinidae > Hoplias > Hoplias malabaricus. Next base: position 35,184,496 of record NC_089808.1, on the reverse strand, counting down.
GTTGTGCAGAGGTAGGGGCTGGTACACAGTTCTGTACAGTGAAGAGCCCTATTCCACCAATGACTCATGAGGAGATGTGCCCAAACTATTGACTGACACTGTAAATAAAGTAACAAACAAATCTACCAAAAACTGAAAGGGTAGAACGTATATTGAATGCATATAAACAGCAAATGTAAACATGTATACAAAAAAAACCTTAATAAAGTTTAAAACCAAAACAAATACAAAAAAAAGATGTGAGTCAGTGTCTGATTGGGAGAGAGCTCATTGGCTGTTGAGCTGCTCAGAGCATTTTTGACTTTCCTCAAATTCAACTGGGTGCTTCTGCTTGAGCTTGAGCTGGTGGAACAGATTAGTTGTGTTTCCCTGTTTTTGTTGTTACTGATTTCTGTTAGTACCACCTCCACACGACTGATGTAGCTCCCTTTAGAACAGACTCCTCCACTGCAGAGCGAAGAGTGTTATTTACACTATTGCAATTTATCACTTATCACTAACAGACATTAATTTAAAACTCATAAAGTGGCCTACTGTGGCGTCAAAGTGAAGCCAAATATACCAAAATATGCAGGACAAACTGCATCTAAACAGTAGGGGGCAGTGTTTGTCCAGCCCTACCATTTGGCCATTTCTCAACAGAGCTATTGTGTAGAAATGTCTGGCTCATGGAGGGAGGCTGACTGATGGTGAAAGGTTAAGGTTGTACAGCTTGATTTGTGATGTGTTTAAGGAGACTGCTGGCAGGCTTTTCTGGCATCAGTGACCTCGCCACATCAATGTCCCACATTTTTTTGCAGTTTTTTGCGAGGCCCAGACAGCATTAAAATACAGCTTATAGATAGAAACAGAGGAACACTGATAACAGCTGATAAGCTATTAAATCCATTAGTCAAAAAGCAGAAAAACATGTGCTCAAAATCTGCGTCATATCACCACTAATGCATGACAGACGTCACCAACAGAAACCACAGGCCAAAGAAAAAATCCCCAAGTTCAAGGAAGCACAGGGACTCTCTTCTCCATAAACTTGACCTAGAAGAGGCCAACAGCGACTTCTCCGTTACACCGGGGTTTACATTACAGTATAGGTTTCACAATGTTTCCTTCAGCCCAAATATACTCCTTCAGCCAGGACATTTCTGACGTGTAAAGTGTGCTTCATCTGGAGCTAATGAGAGGCTAATGATGCTAATTAGCAGTGGAAGTTTACAGCAAATTAGCATCATGCAAACTATGTCACACACAGTTGCTGTGTCTGAAATGGCTCCCTATTCACATTTCCCCAAATTACTCTCTATATAGTGCACTATTATAGGGAAGTAAATTCAGGAGGGTAGTGAACTATTTCAGACATTACCTCATGTGGGATTTTACCAAACAGCAAAGCGCATTATGGGTATCAGCTATCCACTAGTGTTAGCTAATGTACATGGGTCGTACACTACTCTGTTCTGACATTTTACATGGCCGACCACTTTGTGGCTGAGTTGCTGTTGTTCCCAATTGCTTCAACATAAAACCACTGACAGCTGACTGTGCAGTATTTAGTAGCAAGGAACTGGACTGGTTGCACAGGAGGCATCCTATCACTGTACCAAGCTGGAATTCACTGAGCTCCTGAGAGTGAGACATTCTTTCAAAAAGTTTGTAGAAGTAGTCTGCATATCTAGGTGCTTGGTTACACACATGTGGCCATGGAAGTGAGTGGAACACTTACATTTAGTGAATTTGGATGGGCGAGTGAATACTTTTGGCAAAATAGTGTACGTTAGCTTCATAACTCCAGTGTACAGCTAAGGAATCTATATAGGACAGTACATTTGGGTAAATTAAATTTGAAGTCATTATACAGCACCCTGTGAGAAGGTCAGTATATTGGTCTCTAATAGTGGGTTCTTTTTTTTTTCCTGAATAAATAACATCCAGGTTCTTTGTACCATGTCCACTGAAGGCTTTAGAATAAAGAGCAGACTCAATATCTGGCCTTTGTGTTGAGTCTGGAGCACAACTATAAAGCTTTTCCTTTTTTCTGAAAGAATATTCTGCATTCAGCCACCTCTCAGCCTGAACAGAGCCCAGGAGGAGATTAGCATCGCTCCAGCCTAGCGTATACACACACACACACACACACACACACACACACACACACACAGACACACCAGACGCTTGAGTGCTGCTATGTTTGGGGTCCAAAAGTGATGGTGCCAAGCTTGAGTGACAAACCTAACCTGAGGTTAACATGTTCATAACCTCAACAACATACTCCCCTCTCTCTCTCTCTCTCTCTCTCTCTCTCTCTCTCTCTCTCTCTCTCTCTCTCTCTCTCTCTCTCTCTCCCATATCATCTTTCTTATTACCTCCTTCCCTCTTTCTTTCTCTCATTGCCTGCTGTTCTTTAATGGATACAACCTGAACATATGCAGTCAATCTCTTTCTCTCCCTCTCTCTTTATCTCTCTGTCACCAGTCCTTTATTCACAGCCTTTCTCTCTCTTATTCTTTCCCTCTTTCTCTCTATTTTAACCTTTTTCTAGCTCCCTTTCTCTTATTCCTTTTGCCTCTGTTTCTTTCTCTCATCCCTCCTCCTCTTTCATGTTCCCAACCTAAACAATGGATCTCTCTCTCTCTCTCTCTCTCTCTCTCTCTCTCTCCATCTCTCACACACATTGTTCCAAGCACTCCTGCTAACATCACCACATACACATAAACACACAGAGAAACACTCATTATTCATGTACACTGTCTGGTGAAGATTAAGGAAAAAACTTTGTCTTTGTGCATCTATGTGGGTTTCTCTCAATTCCGACAATACTTATATCACACAACAAAACACACACACACACACACACACACACACACACACACACACACACACACACACACACACACACACACACACACTTCAATAAGTACTTAACAGCAAAGCCAAATCTAGTCTAATCACATATCTTTTTTTTCTCTGATTCTCATGTGTTTACAGTTGCTCCTGGAATGTAATTCTATTCTGAAGTGAATAAGCTCTAAATGGGAATCTGCAAGTTGGCATTTCAGTCTGCCTAGTTTTGATCAGCTACGGCATACTTCAGCTCAGCAGCTTCCCATTTTAAACTGGAAACTCCATCTTGGATGTGTTCTAGCTGACAAAGCAGAAATGGGCAGTTAGTGATTTCCTCCGAGTGTGTTGAGCTGTCCAGTGACATCTGACATCTCTGGCCTGGCCTTCTCTCTCAGCACAATGCTAACCGATTTAAGTTGTTGAATGACTGCAAAACATCTTTGTGATTCAGATGATCCAGTGATATTCAGGGGAAAATGTAAATAATATTATTTATTATAATATAAATATCATTTATTTACAATATTTAAAATATTTTGTTCAGTTTTTCCATTAAAACTTAGCTTTAACACTTCTTTACAAAGCTTTGAATACGTTCTCTTTTACGGGCAGAGTTCTGTAAAAACCTGACATAGCAACAGTAGCTAAAGCATTCGTGGATGGAGCACTGATTGGTCAGTTCAATAATTCCACTGTTTATTTCATCACTGTCCAAATAAAAACGTTGGTTGATTGTTAGATTGCTAGGTCATTTGAACACAGCAGCTGTCCTTTACACTGTGTAAAAATATCATGATAAATGGACCAATAGAAATGCTCAAATATTACTTGGAATTGATTTACATTGAAAGTTCTATTAAAGTTGCTGTTTTGGAGATACAGGTTTTGTATCTCTAACAATTTGTGACTTTGTTTTGTTCAGTTTTGTATGAATTTTAATGTTTAAAATAAATTACAGTGGACTCTTGAAGCAAATGACATGGGCTGGAGTGGAGGGGCATGAACATATTGTCATCAACAAAATGGTGGCGCTGCAGGAAAAGCTTGGGAAATACTGATGTGTTCGTAGTAGTCTTACACTGCCAGAGTCTCTAGGAAGAGTCTGGTACTCATCACCACAGCCAATGGCCAAGAACAGCCTACTACTGCAGGAAAAGAAATCTGACTGACATGCAAACAGACCAATCCCATGACGTGTGGGGGCAGTCTTTCACTTCGGACCAATGTCAGAGCCAGTACAGAATGATACACAGATGTACAGAGAGCCAATCAGAATGCAGCAGGCAGAATCCTGACAGTGAGGCCAGGTTAGTGCACTGAAATGGCACTTTTCCACTGCATTGAACCTTCACGACTCGACTCAGCACGGATCTTTTGCTTTTCCACTGGCCAAAACCGAGTAAGTTTTCAGCCCCAGCTCTAACTTTACCGCTGCTGTTGCTGTGGTTTTCAAAGCCAGTGATTCCTGTTAGAGAGGGTTTTTCGACGTCATCGGCTCCATTTCCTGGGGGGAGCCCTGCCAGTGGAAAAGCGACAAGCTTTAAGCAAGAGTCGAGCCGTGTGGAGCCGGACCCATGCGGTGGAAAAGCACCAAAAGTATCACTCTCTCCATCTGCTTGTGGAGCGACTCTGGCTGGGTCTGGGTTAGCAGTGGTTATGTTAATGTTTAGGGTAAAAGTGTCCACTGAAACAAAGGAGGTAATTGTTGAAGATATAACTATAATTTTTAGTTGATTACGGCCATTAAACCAATAACAGCATCTGAACCAGTGAACACACCAATGACAAATCTCTGAACACAGGCTTCAAATAATGTTTCTCTCTCTCATTCACTCACACACACACACACACACACACACACACACACACACACTCATAAATTCATAATCGTCACACGCAAAAACACAAAACCCCCTTCAGTCGCTCTCTCTAATCACATGATTAACTCATTCCTTCTCTCCACACTCATCCACTTTGATCAGCACGCTTATTTCCCCTGCTCTCCTGTGTGTGTGTGTGTGTGTGTGTGTGTGTGTGTGTATGTGATCTGAAACATTTGCACATATGCGTTCAGGGAAATAGCACACACACACACACACACACACACACACACACACACTAATGATTTATTTACTGGGCTGAATTATACTGCGCGCAGGGTTGGAGCTGTATTGGTTTATTAATGATGTCTGATTATTCCCTCAGCTCTGTGCTCCACGCTTTTCATCCCTCACCTCATTCTGTTACACACACACACACACACACACACACAACCAAGCCGTTCCTGTAATAACTTCCTGACACGTGGAAATGAGAGCAGAGAAATACATTTTCTCTGCAGTAGCTGAAATCACTAATTGTACAGTGTCCGGCCTCTTGTCGTCCTGTTGCTGTGTCGACACTGATCAGCCCTCTAACAGTCCAGGTGTTTAAACACATGAAGCGTTATCCCAGCTCAGAGCCTGATGTTGACTTGCAGATGTGCTTCAGCAGAAGCTGTTAACCTCACTTCACAAATAAAACCCCTCATTCCATTAGAGCACAGCGCAGAGGACTGACCTTTAAACAGAGCTAATGGAATCAGGCTGAGGGAGAGAGAGAGAGAGAGAGAGAGAGAGAGAGAGAGAGAGACAGAGAGAGAGAGAGAGAGAGAGAGAGAGAGAGAGAGAAAGACAGAATTATATAAATGAAGAGAGGAAAAAGGAGGGACAGAAGGGAGAGATGTAGAGAGATAGATAGATAGATAGATAGATAGATAGAGAGAGAGAGAGAGAGAGAGAGAGAGAGAGAGAGAGAGAGAGAGAGAGAAAGAGAACTGACATGTGAGAGATGATTATATAAGATGTACATGTTATTTGTTGCAGGTATGGTCTGTTTTGTTTAATGAATGGTTGCAAAAAAAAAGTGTGTATGTCTAAGTGCTCGTGTGTGTGTGTGTGTGTGTCTACAAGTGTGTAATGGCTAGATTAACTTGCCCTTCCTGCTCCAGTGCTTTAGTAGTTCATGTTCAACAGCTCTCAGAGCTCTTTTCTGTCTGTCACTAATGGAAAAGTCTCTCTCACACACACACACACACAAACACACACACACACACACACCATTAATTATCTCTTTTACCCATCTGCTCTTCAACACATAAAAAAATACCACATTCTGACTCAATGCGAATTACAGCTTTAAACTCTTTGCACATCAGTGCTCTTTGGCCCTGTCACAGTTCCTGCCCTATGCCCTAAGGTTCTCTTTGAAGTGCACACTTCCTTGATGTCATCAAAATGTGAACAACAGGGCTGAGTGGTTAAAGTTCAGACCCTTGAAAACAGAAGAGGGGTACTCTCAGGTCATGTCTCCTTTAACTGTGTGGGTTACCATCAGTAAGGCAAGTTAAAAAGTGTTTTTTCCCCTAAATCTAGAGGGCGCTGTATGTGTGAAGGACCACTCTGGGACATCTCTGGACCAGATACTCTGGAGTTTCTCTAGAAATCCTCCAGAGTTCATGTGTGAAAGAAATATGATGCACACTCTCAAGAAGGGTATTAGATGCACATATCGCAAAGTATGAGCTACACTGCCCTCTACAAGGCCATGTGCAAATAAAGGGTGCAAGGACTCAACTGCATGTAATAGACCGCCACATGTGAACCTTTATAATGCATATTCTATTTTTATTTAAAAGGCAACAAAAAATCTGGAAAACAAAAGTTTTCACAGCAAAACAAACCCCACCTCCCATTTAGGCTTTGGATCCATTTAAGGTTCATTCATTCATCATCTGTAACCACTTATCCGGCGGGAACATCCACCGTATTCCCAGCGCAAGGCGGGAATACATCCCGGAGGGGGCGCCAGTCCTTCACAGGGCTACACACAATCACACATTCCCTCACATACTCACACTTTTGAGTTGCCAATCCACCTACCAATGTGTTTTTGGACTGTCGGAGGAAACTGGAGGAAACCCACGCAGACACAGGGAGAACACACCACACTCCTCATAGTCACCCGGAGAAACTGATTGTTGCGTGTAAACTGTTTTATTCACAGTTTGACTTACCACAGAAGCTTGTTGTAACTCGAGTTGTTCAGTTATTTTAGCTCTTTCGGTCTGTGTTTGCTTTCATGCAGTTAGAGCTCTCCCAAATTTGAAGCCAATTCCAACTTAAGTATTCCGACACCGCAAAAATAAGTCAGTGTTACCCACATGGGGCAGGGATAGAGTAACATCCTCATCTCTTTTCATACTTTTCAATATTCTGAGGTTTGTCCAGCATCCAAACGCTTCGGAGACTGAACCGAGGGGCTAACAGACGTTTCCTGAATTTCTTAAAGTAGAGTCTCTTACTGCACTGTTTACTTCCTCCATGGCTGAATTATGCAGAAATGTTAGACAATTGCTGGAATTCCCACTCATGAGCTGATATGATGTTGGAAAGAGCAGATGGAAGGTTTTAAAGCAGATTTCCAGACACTCGTCCAGCACAGATCCACTGAGACAGAGAACCTCTCACAAGAACATAAACAAAATGCCAAGAAAGTGAAACTGGGACACAAGTTCTACAGAAGAGCCTGGTCCCTGCTCCCTGGAAAACTGCTCAGCCATCTGCTCCAGAGAAAAACACTGAGGGAGAGAGACAGACAGAGAGAGAGAGAGAGAGAGAGAGAGAGAGAGAGAGAGAGAGAGAGAGAGAGAGAGAGAGAAAATCTGCAGTATCACTTTGACTTCTACACAGCTGCAGTAGTGACCGGGGCAAGTCATGAAGCTTCCTGAAGTATCTTCATAAAACACACACACACACACACACACACACACACACACACACACACTGACTAACATTGTCAGTGCTTTGGGTTCTTGAACACTGCTTTATAAATAAAATGCATTATTTTGATGAGTATTAATATTCATTCAGTCATTCACTCAGAGACTACAACATTCATTCATTCATTCATTATCTGTAACCCTTATCCAGTTCAGGGTCACGGTGGGTCCGGACCCTACCCGGAATCATAGGGCACAAGGCAGGAACACACCCTGGAGGGGGTGACAGTCCTTCACAGGGCAACACACACACTCACACATTCACTCACACACCCACACCTCTGGACATTTCTGAGGCACCAATCTACCTACCAACATGTTTTTGGACCATGGGAGGAAACCCACGCAGACACAGGGAGAACACACCACACTCCTCACAGACAGTCACCCGAAGGAAACCCACGCAGACACAGAGAGAACACACCACACTCCTCACAGACAGTCACCCGGAGGAAACCCATGCAGACACAGGGAGAACACACCACTCTCATCACAGACAGTCACCCGGAGGAAACCCATGCAGACACAGGGAGAACACACCACACAGACAGTCACCTGGAGCGGGACTAGAACCCACAACCTCGAGGTCCTCGAAGCTGTGTATAATAATAATAATAATAATAATAATAATAATAATAATAATAATAATGTGTCTGGACAGCACCAAGTGGTTTCCACTATTGCCATCAGCTACAGAAGTCATTTTCCACACAAGTTTCTCAAATAAGGAAAAAAAAAAGTGGGAAGCATCCGAAAAAAATATATATATGACACATCCGGAAGCCTTTACACAGCGCTAACTCTTTGTCAAACATAACTTCAGATTCTCTTCTGATTCAGATTCATAACGCTCTGCCTTCGTAATCAGCCATAATCACAAAGTGCGGGTGGTTTAGCGCTGTCTCCCACAGGGTTTAGCCACCACTGAACTGACCTGTAGCTAAATGTAACTGTACAGTCAGCCTTTAGCTGGCTATTAACCCTTAGAGGTTTGAATGTGATGAAAAGTCCCAGGTTTTGTACAAAAAAGAAAAGCCATCCTATAATTTGCTTTGTGCTTTTTGCTCAACATAATTTCAGCTATATAAAATAGTTTCTGCATTCACACACACACACACACAGAGAGAGAGAGAGAGAGAGAGAGAGAGAGAGGGAGAGACACATTTTAGTGATTTGGAGTAGTGAACAAACACATGCTCAGAGCAGCAGGCAGCCACCTAAAAGATGCTTTGCTCAAGGGCACTTTTCCTTCTCTCCCCCTGCCCCCATTTTTCCTGCCGGTCAAAGGAATTGAACTGGTAACCTTTCAGTCCCAAGCACAGCTTGCATTAACACGCAGAATGCCCAAGATTCATTGCGATCTGTCCCACACCACAGAGACGGACCTACACCACGTTTAATACAACTATAAATGCGATGTGCCTTCTGCTGAACAATCTTAAAGCCAGAGGGTGGAGGAAGCCCCCCAGCAATGGTCTGTACACTGTCAGAAAACCTGTCACTGCGGTGGTACCCCAAGGTTAATGCTTTTTTTGGACAGTGTAGAGCAATGTAAGTGTTTTCTTTGCAGTGAATGTCTATGAGCCTGAATGCCATCAAGTGCTCACAGCAACAGTTCCATCATCTACTACAGTGGTCACGAATAGTCAGCCAACAGTCCGAGTCTGGACCCAAACGCTGTCCGATCCGGACCAGGACCTGTAACTGATTAAGATTACAGTTAAGGTTTTTAGCGCTCCAGGAAACTCACAGACCAATCACATGCATTCCTGCCTGTGAGCCAATCAGCTTGCTGTTAACGGATAAATCCCGCCCTCCAGCAATTAGAACCAATCAGATTGTTGGTTATAGAAAAGCAGTCAACTGTAACTACAAGTCATTAGGGACTTATTTACATATGCATTTTTTTTCTAAATCATTGTTTTATTGGTAAATATTATTTGAAATGTGAAAAGGACATTTTATTTAGAGCATTTGTTATTGAAACATAATTGAAAGGGTAATTTGATTTGAAATTCCATTGTTAACTGAATAAAACGATGCTATAACCACAAGACAACTTCAGTATGCAGGATATGGCACCGATCATAATGCAGGTTATACATTATTTTACGGACATTGTCTTAAGAAAACCTTTCCAGATGAGTAGAGACCGTTTCTGCAGAGACCCTTCATTTCAGAAGAAAGCTTGAAGAAGGTGTCCAGTTAATAGCCCCTAGCGCGCAAGCATTAGAGTCCACTGTGAAAAATCCCTATGTAAACACATCCCTTCACTAATTCCAGCAGTTTCTAATAGGCCTGTTCTGCCTGGGCTCAATCAATGGCCTGTTTCTGAACGTCACTCTACTCGGGACGCCCACTAAATTAGACGCGATCGATTGCATTAACGCACTGACTTTATTCTCATTTTTCTTTGCGCTGGAAAGGAAGAAAAGAGCACATTAATTAATCACCACTACTGTTCTTTACCCGTGACCTCTTACTGAGATGCTAGGCTTCTTAAACTGAATATAAATTATACAGCACATTAAAGCTGGAAATAAAAGACATTTCATTAAAGGGAAATATTATATATATAAAAAAAATCACCTGTTCAGTGCATGGGCACATCCTGAGCCCACCAACCCACACACTGTGAAACAAGACTAATTTTCTACTTTTCTGTGCCCTGCCTAAATCTGAAAACATGATAAAACAAGGGGTTCTGGTTCTTAGGGAGAGCACAGAGACTTTAGAGTTGCCCCACCTCCTTTTCTGAGCCTCTCCAATCACAGCGCCGGATCAGTGTTTACGTGAGAGTCCAAAGACGATGGTAAACAGATCAAAGGAAACACAAGGAGTGTGGAGAAATAAAGAGTACTGATTAAATATGGAGAAAATCAGAATGGAAAAGAAAGAGAACTGAACAAAAACGGCTAAAATTCTGAGCTTCTGCTCCTCGCTGCTCACTGCTGGGCTCTCGTGCTGAACCGAGCTGTGGCTCATTCTCTTTAAAGAGCGCACATTGCTGCCTGTTCACTTGCTCCTTGTAAGGGCTCTAAAGGTTGCTTTTTGCAGTAATGGCTCAGACTCATTTTCCTGCCGCCTGTGATGTCACAAATTTCATTTCTTGGGGGCAGGAAAAAAAATCCAATAAAAAGTATAAAAACACCCTCCATATTTAATATACAGTACATGTCCAAATGTTTGTGGACATCCACCTTTAAGGAGTTGTTGTAGTGACACAGCTTGCATAATCTCCAAATAAGAGCATGCAATGAAAGAGGACATGGAGCAGTCTAAGTTCACTGTGCTCAATGCCAACAGTCAGCTAGAGGGATATAATGCACACCCCAGCGTTACACTGTGTTCTCTGGAGCCATGGAGCTTCCTCCAATGCATTTAGGATGCTACCTTTATAGGCAGCCTTGGCTTAAACATTAGAGAAGTGGTCTTGGGACTGAAAGGTAAAGGCTTCCTTCTCCCTCAACAGCCATGGCTGAAGCTCTCTACCTGCTGCTCCATTGTGTGTTTACTGCCCCTTGGTCTGTGGGAGTGGGGTGTGTGTTTGTGTGTGTTCACTGCCATGGATGGGAAGTCAGATTTCGTTATACTGTTGTATTGGCTGAACTCTCGTCTTCCTCAGTGACAGCAGTCTACTCAAAACAAATCAATGTAATAACGAGGACCTATTTATGGACCACACTAGCTCTTTGTGACAGCTAGAAGGAAAGGTACATGCCACAAAATCGAGCGCAATTCCTTTATCCTCAGTACAGACCTAATTATACGCTTCAACAATTTTCCAGAAGGCCTCACAACAATATTTTAAAGAGAGCAGTCAGTCATTTTTTACACCCCAGGTAATGGCGAATAATATTTATGTAAGTGGTCATTTATTGTTTATTTATTTACCTTTTTATTTTACATTTATTTTTAGAGTTCCGGTGGCACGGTGGTGCAGCAGGTAGTGTCTCAGTCACACAGCTCCAGGGACCTGAAGGTTGTGGGTTCAATTCCCGCTCCGGGTGACTGTCTGTGAGGAGTGTGGTGTGTTCTCCCTGTGTCTGTGTGGGTTTCCTCCGGGTGACTGTCTGTGAGGAGTTGGTGTGTTCTCCCTGTGTCTGCGTGGGTTTCCTCCGAATGACTGTCTGTGAGGAGTGTGGTGTGTTCTCCCTGTGTCTGTGTGGGTTTCCTCCGGGTGACTGTCTGTGAGGAGTTGGTGTGTTCTCCCTGTGTCCGTGTGGGTTTCCTCCGGGTGACTGTCTGTGAGGAGTTGGTGTGTTCTCCCTGTGTCCATGTGGGTTTCCTCCGGGTGACTGTCTGTGAGGAGTTGGTGTGTTCTCCCTGTGTCCGTGTGGGTTTCCTCCGGGTGACTGTCTGTGAGGAGTTGGTGTGTTCTCCCCGTGTCTGTGTGGGTTTCCTCCGGGTGACTGTCTGTGAGGAGTGTGGTGTGTTCTCCATATGTCCGCGTGGGTGCTCCGGTTTCCTCCCACGGTCCAAAAACACATGTTGGTAGATGGATTGGCGACTCAAAAAGTGCCTGTAGGTGTGAGCATGTGTTGCCTTGTGAAGGACTGGCGCCCCCTCCAGGGTGTATTCCCGCCTTGCGCCCAATGATTCCAGGTAGGCTCTGGACCCACCGTGACCCTGAACTGGATAAGGGTTACAGATAATGAATGAATGAATGAATTTTAGAGCTCCATGGATGTTTAAAGTAGGTGTAGTAAAGATAAATCACTGACACATCCAGGCCACTAGGTCCTGTATAAAGGCTGTTTAATAACACAAGAAAAAGTCGTTGAAGAAAATGATTGATTGATTCATCCTCTGTAACCGCCTCGCAGTGGGTGGAATCACTGGGTGCAAGGTAGGAACACACCCTGGACAAGGCACCAAGGTCCATCAACAGGGGAAAGCACACACACACACACACACACACACACACACACACACACACACACCTGTGGACACTTTCCATGGACCTCTTAACAGCATGTGTTTTTGGACTGTGGTCTAAAGCCTGAACACCACACGATGCCAGAAAAGGTTCTTACGCAAAACTCCTACCACTGTATTAGTCCACACCTGCCACAGGATTAGATCTGTAAGTCACTCTAGATAAGAGAGTCTGCCAGGTGCTGCTGATGTAAACAGATAAAGTTCAGTGCAATAATGCAACAGAAAGTCAGGGCCTGTGAGATGACTGACTAACTTATATAAAGCTTCAATCCAGGCTCTCCTTTGTAAAACTGGGGAAATAACACTTTTATGAACAAGCCAAATCCCTTATAAATGACATTACAGGGCCTCCTCGGCTGCTTCAGCCCCTCTCAGACTGTTAAAATGAAGAGCACTAGCGCAGAGATGTACCGTGCTTGGCTAAATGGCTCCTGAGCCAGAAGCGAAGCAGGTAAACATGCGTCTCGTAATCATCTGTGGCTCAGCATTCCCTGCTATTGACCTCTGGTCATCATCCCTTTAAATCCTCCCCTTTAGCAAGCAATCTCATAAACGCTGATGAGAACTGTGTCTTTGCCTCTAGCTTTATTACGGTTTTATTACAGTGGCATGGGAAATGGCTCCTTGCAGCAGCTTTGTTGGGGGTGAGGTAGCGTCCTTTGGGTCGTCTATAATCGCCTAGCTCTGATGCTAATCGTTTTAGCTCGGAATTCTGCTCCCTGGATAGAAAACAAGGACAGAGGGAAAAAAAAGGATGGATTGAAGGGATGGAAGATTAGGCATAAAGATTCAGGAAAGTTAATTCCTTGTTAATTTTGTAGCGGTGCTTGGACTCGCTCCCGCGCTAAAGCTCGTGGACACCTGCTCTTCCAAATTATTTTCTGAAATGATGGGTATTAATTGGGTGTTTACCCACCCTCCTTTGCTTCAGTAATAGCTTCTACCCTTCTGGAACATCTCTACAGTCGGTGTCTGAACATTTCTCTGAGGATTTGATAGCATTCAACTGCAAAAAAACTTTAGTGAGGTCAGGTAGTGATGTAGGATGATTAGATCACAAACACAACAACAGCCCATCACAAAGCTGTAGGATGGAGCTCTATCACTGAAGAGAATGCCATTTAATTGCTCCACAGTCTAGTGCTGGAGGGCTTTACACCCCTTTTGCTGACACTTGGCATTGAGCATTTAATACATAATCTCAATGTAACACTTTACAATACGGGTGCACAAATAAGCATATATTAATACGTCATTAATGATGATTAATGATTTTTTTAAGAGCATTCAAGGTCACTCGACTTTAGGGTTGCTACTGGCCACATTAATTAATTAATTTGCTTAACCCACTTACACACAGAGTAAAGTGGCAGAAAAAAAGACCATAAGGAAATTAGCTACAGGCTTTTGTTTCCGTTTAACAAAAATATCTCAAAATTAGGCCCTCATGGTTCATATAGTATGTGTAATAAGTTGTGACTTATTTATACTCTAGTAACCATTTTACACACCTACTAACCTCTTAATTAACTCATAATAATCTTAATAATAATAATGCAATTACTATTATTAATTAATTAATAAGGCAAGTCATACTGTTAATTAACAGACTGAATTAACAAGATGTTGATACGTGATGTTTATCTTTGTTAATGGCTATTTAAGTATGACTAACGTGGTCATTAATGTATATCTTCGTTATTTCCTGATATATTAAGCATTCATATATGTATTAATTCACTATGAGGAGATCATTAATGGCGTATTAATATATGATTATTTGTGCACCCGTATTGTAAAGTGTTACCGTTAAAACATGTATTCACAAAAATGAAGTTAAAATGCTACTACTTCCTTGTAGTTTTGTGTAGCGTGATACGCATGACACACTGGTGATAAATAATTCATAGTGCGCTTTAGCGTCGGGCACAGAAGCTTTAATGGAGAAAATTTAACGGAGAATGGGAAGAAGAAGAGTCTTCATTATATTAGATATTTATATATTTCAGCAAAAATATAATGTTTTTTTAAATGTATACATTTTATTGCGTAGGTTTTGCTATACTTGTGAGGACCTGTATTTAATGTGATACCTACAGCTAAACTCAATCTTCACCTCAGTAAGAAAATGTAAATCACGTCAGTCTTGTGTTTTTCACATTAATGTACATGTTTCTTTGTTTAAAAATTATCACCACCAAATTATCCACACAATACAACAAAATGTGGCATAGACCTATACTTGCAAGGAAGCTGGTCCTCACAAATACATAAAAACATGTGAATTATGCTTCAGAGTGCTGTCAACCTTTGCCTTACTCTAACACTTTAACCCAACTGTAAACCATGCCTTCACCTTAAACTGCAATGATTTACACTGTGGTGAGGTCACCACTAGGAAGACAAGTCCCCACAGTGTGATAAATTCCTGGTATGCATACACACACACACACACACACACACACACACACACACACACACACACAGGTAATGGGATTAATATGAGAACACTAAGTCCTCTGCGGCAGATCTCTGTGGCCTGTGCCCTAATGGGAACCAGCGAAAACCTCCAGAGCCTCAGTCAGAGCTGAAAGGCAGAGGGGACACTCGTTCCTGAGCTTCTGGGCCTTTACCTGAGCCTCCTGCTACCCTCAGATAAATCCTCCGTCAACCTCTTGCATTTTTAAGTCATTTATCTCAAATGAGTTGCTGCCGTCATTCTGACAGCACTCAGAGTAAAGCCTTTCCTCCAGCCTCGTCTCAACAGCACTCTGGAATTAACAGCAATAATCACTAACGAACACAGATGACGTCAGCCGAGAGAGACCTAATCACACATTGCCATCGTGCACTTTACAAGGCCCTCTGGTTTCACTGAGCCATTTTATCAGCTTCACTGGCCTTATAGGTGCCCATTGTAGTTCTACTATTACACACTGTAGTTCTGGGACCACACTGATGTGGATCAGACACAGCAGAGACTTCTGGAGTTTCAAACCCCTCAGTGTCACTGCTGGACTGAGTTCCCCAACAGTGTCCTCTGTGCAGCAACATGTACAGAGCTACTGTCTCTGACTTCACCTCTACAAGGTGGACCAACGAGGGAGGAGCGTCTCACAGAGTGGACAGTGAGTGGACACAGGGTTTAAAAACTCCAGCAGCACTGCAGTGTCTGATCCACTCTACACCAGCACAACACACACTAGCACACCACCACCACGTCAGTGTAATACCTGCTCTGTGGGGGTCCTGTGGGGGTTCAGCTAAAGCTGCTGGGGAGCAGTCATTCAGTTCCAAGCCCACGGTTGCCCCATGGCTCCCCTCAGGAATGTGGTATCACACACTACAAGTCATGGTCTACACTCTGTAACCGTAGAAGTGCACAGTGACCCTGAGAGAGTTGGTAACGTCAGAGGAATGTGAGGTTAAGACATATGCACAAACCTGTAGATTTCTGCTGTCGGTGCTTAAGACCCTTTGAGACCAGTACTGACCACTTTTACTGAGCATCCTCTGTGTGAGTTAGTGGACACTCAGACAGGGAGAGGGTTTATTTTGGCAGTGCCCCTCGTCTGGACGCTGGAGAACTGTTCTGTTTTAATGTGTTTCCGAGTGAAGGAAAATACTGAGAGCTCTCTCCAAATCAAAACCACATGAGCTCCATCATCACAGTGCAGCTTTCAGAGAGAGAGAGAGAGAGAGAGAGAGAGAGAGAGAGAGAGAGAGAGAGAAAGAGAGAGTACAGAGATCAATAAAGATAGAGGACCGAGATTAAATTTAAGAGTGGTGAAGGAGAGAGAGGAAGACATGGAAGGAGTGAGACTGATACAGGAATAAGATTTAAGAGAGATGAAGCTGAGAGAAGAAAGAGAAAGAAATGAAGAGATGACAGAGCAAAAGGCAAAAGGGGGAGAAGAAAAAGAGACAGAAAGGGTGGTAGAGGGAGAGAGAGAGCGAGAGTTAGAGAGAGAGAGAGAAGATGAGGGGGAGGGATTTTATAATTTGTGCTGGCATCATCTAAATATCTGGGGAGAAGAGAGAGAGAGAGAGAGAGAGAGAGAGAGAGAGAGAGAGAGAGAGAGAGAGAGGGATACAGGGAGACAGAGAGAGAGAGAGAGAGAGAGAGAGAGAGAGACAGGGAGACAGGGAGACAGAGAGAGAGAGAGAGAGAGAGAGAGAGAGAGAGGAGAGAGAGAGAGAGAGAGAGAGACAGAGAGAGAGAGACAGAACAAGAAAGAGGTATGATAAGGAATGTGTGCTGAGCTCTGCTGTGAGGAAATGAACTGGCTCTGTGCCTCAAAAGGAGATGGAAAAGGGATTGGGACTGGAATTCTGGATTGACCACACACACACACACACACACACACACACACACACACACACACACACACACACACACTCACACACACACATATCTTTTTTGTAATTTTCCATCTATGAGATTTCTATGACACAGTCAAGGTTATTTAATTTTCAGGTGTTATGTGTTGTGAAATATCAGTGTGTGATGCGTTTACACACACACACACACACACACACATACACACCTATATGCTACATATGTTAACGTTAGAAAGTTCCTACCTCCATTGTCTTTCAGATGAAGAGCGATCTTGGTGTCATCTGTAAAAGACAAGAGAGAGAGAGAGAGAGAGAGAGAGAGAGAGAGAGAGAGATTGACTGATTGTTATGTTTATAATATGTCAGCGACATGCATCAGTGGTGTTTACACTATAAAGATTACACGATTGCCTGCTTGATGCTAACGTATCATTGAAAAGCCCATGAACATCATTATCAGGTCCAGTACAGTAGGCTTTGTCTAGACGTCGACAGAATGGTAACATTTCACTGACATCATATCAAATGGTGTTCTCATGGTACACCACATACTTTTTGAGCAGATGGTGGATATGATCAGCACTTAAAGGACAACCCTTCTGTTTCTGAAAGCTGTTTGTAAATGTGGTGCTATAAGTACATCGTGTGTGTTTTAAAATACTGTGATACATGTTACAGATCGAATCTGATTACACATTGTAATATTTATACAGTAAAAAAGTTGTTTAGTATCATGACATAATGCTTTTGCCACTGCCAGCATCATCTAATTTCCATCCAGCCATCATAAATACAGTTACGCTCAAAAATCAATAAACAAACAGAACAGAACTCAAGGTCTGCTCCTCGCCGTGGTATTTATTTTTGCCAAAATGTCTGCATCTGGACGTTTCTGGCTTGAGGCCTGAAATCTGACAGCTTGAAATATCACACCACGGTGCGGGAGAAGGCCAGCGAGGAGTTGTAGTTGTGTTGTTATATACACAGCACGCTGGTGCTGAGACTCTTCTGAGCGGTCAAACTCATGTAGCCTCAACCCTATACACTTAAAGGGGACATATTATACCTCTTTTTAAACAAGTTAGAATAGGTTTATGGGCTGTAAAAGCATGTTCATGAAGCTCTTTGCACACAATCACTCTCACATAAAGAGATCTCACCAGCTCTATTCTCACCAGACTCTTTCAGAATGAGCCGTTATGCAAATAAGCTGTTGCTGGCCACGCCCCACCCATCTATGTGATTCTATGCAAATTTCTTCATTGTGATGTCACAATGCAAAGCCATCCAAAAGGCTAATAGAAGCATACGATTTCTGACACCAACATCTTTCGACTGACTCACAGAAAAAGGATGGGTGTTGTTGTTCACTCTTGGAATGTTTGTAGGAGCAGTAGAGACGCAAGTGGAAATACAAAAGCACGCAAAAAGTGAGTTTAGCATAACGTGTCCCCTTTAAAGGCTGAGCAATACTTGATTTCAGTTAGGCGCAGATATGTGCATAGTTGTTGCCATGACAACAAATGCTTTTGCAGTTGGTTGCTGCCATTTTCACGTGATGCAAAAAATAGTCTCCTCAGCTGTATCCTGCCTGCTGTTGATCTTGTTCTAAATGACTGAAAATTTTAAATAAATTTACATTTGAATACTAAGCTATGAAAGGTTTTACAGTGTGTACATTTTCACAGAGAAAGAAGCAAAAGTAACAATCTAACTAACTGGAAGGTAATATTTCATCTTCATTTGCAAGTTAAAGCTGCACTATTTACTATTAGGGGGTTTTCTCTGGTGGAAACACGCAACTACATGCAATATACGCAAAAACATTACGTAATGAAGGGTTCTGCTTCAGACCCTTTCACAGAGAGTCTGTTTGTGGGTTGAGGGTGAAACTGACTTCTGTGGAGTGTAGCTCACATTGTTTGATCCTGCCTGGAAACAGCTTGGGCATCCCACCTGATGAAAGCCATGTTTAAAACACGTTTTGAACAAAACACTCTGACACATCCAGGCCACTAGGTGTCAGCATAATGGCTTCAGAGGATGCACTGGAGAAAATGAATGATTGCTCCTTTAAACCTCTGTTAAGGAGAACTAGTTTCCTGGCAACAGCTTTGGAAGTGCAACTTTTGCTATTTACAAACACTGTAATTATCTATTTTCATTAAAACTCTAAATCGCACACACACACACACACACTTAGGGTCTCACAGGCACTGTGGGCCTACTGTAGTGTGAATAGAAGAGTTTGCAGTATTTTTTATTTTGTTGCAGCTCCAGCAGTGAAATTGAAATTAATCCCAGCCCTCCTCTATGTATTCTGTTTCGTATTCTACTACCTGCCTCAGGTATTTTATATGTGCATGCCATTTACATAATGTGGTATTATGACCTTCTTAGTGTGTGTGTGTGTGTGTGTGTGTGTTACATACAGATATATTTCACATTGTAGGGACCAATAAGACTTATTCCTAATGGGGACAAGAATCATGTCCTTATAAATCTATAAGTTTTAGGGTGAAGACATATTAAGATTAGAGACAATTCTGTGCATTTGTTGTGTGTGTGTGTTTGTGTGAAGGTGCTCAGACTTGGTGTGATTTATGAAGTGAGAGAGAGAAGATTTAAACTGTAAAAAAGCATGGATTAGATTTGTCAGTGAGCAGAGAGAGAGATCAAGGGATAAAGGCACACAGGTGTGAGAGAGAGAAAGAGAGAGAGAGAGAGAGAGAGAGAGAGAGAGAGAGAGAGAGAATAAGAGAGTGATTGACTGAGTGAGGTAGAGAAGAAAAAAAGGAATTGGGTTTGACAGAAAGAGAGAAGAAAATAGACCAAGCAGGAGTGGGGAAAATGAGAAAATTAGAGAAAATGAAAGATAAAAGCAGAGAGAGAGAGAGAGAGAGAGAGAGAGAGAGAGAGAGAGTGAGAGAGAGAGAGAGATAGAGAGTGAGAGAGAGAGATGGCTTTCATCTATATAAAGGCTTTGACCTAAAGTTGATCTCACATCCCTTCTGATCTGAGTCTGGTTGTGTGTGTGTGTGTGTATGTGTGTGTGTGTGTGTGTGTGTGTGTGAGAGAGAGAGAGAGAGAGAGAGAGAGAGAGAGAGAGAGAGAGAGAGAGAGAGACTGAGTGTGTATTGGCTGAGTTGAAATGATCTCTTCAGAGGAACACTGGACACGGAGCTTGGGGCTGCCCACAGTGGTAAGAGGGCATTAGACCTCATGACCATCCAGACGTGTGTGAGCATGTTGAGTAAGAGTGAGGGAGGTCACTGGGAGCCATTCCCTGCTCAGCTGTATGTGTCAGTAAGCCGCAGAGAGGGGTTATTCTTTGAGAGAATACAGCTGATGTGTGATGTGTGTAGCTCTCCCTGCGGTACATTTGACCAGTGTCGACTGAGTGAGCAACCAGCTGAGGATGTGTTGTTTTAAACACATTTTGGCCCACGTCTGACCCACAGAACCTTGCCTTAACCCAAACCAAGCCTGGATCGGGACATTTGGACCAGGTCTGATATAACACAATATAACACAACTCTTGCTGGTGCCATAATTGAAGCTGTCTTCTCATTACTAGACTCAAGTCTGTTTTTATTTGCTTTAATGTGACTCAGATCTGTGTGGACAGACCAACTCCAAAATTGTCAAATCAGATTTGAGTCACTTCCATACACCTCTAATACATGGGCACGCAACATGAATGTGAACGGCCAGATCAGATTTCATGCGTCTTTCCACCTAGAGAAACTTTGGAGACGGCACGGTGGAAGTTATCGTTTCAGAGGTCGAGACGAGGTCAAATGTGATGTGTGGTGCTTTAGTTGTGGCTTTACAAACAAACGCAAGTTAGGTACGTGATAACATATGGCAGCAGTAAACAGTGTTAAATCGGATCATTAAACACTACATCGTCCGCAAAGAAAATCTTTATTATCTCTGAAAAAGTGTTGTCGCCTTTTTTGTCTGTGAGCTAGGTTTAAGTAGCGCCGGAAAAGTCACAGTCACACAGCTCCAGGGACCTAGAGAGTTGTGGGTTCGAGTCCCACTCCGGGTGACTGTCTGTGAGGAGTGTGGTGTGTTCTCCCTGTGTCTGCGTGGGTTTCCTCCGGGTGACTGTCTGTGAGGAGTGTGGTGTGTTCTCCCTGTGTCTGCGTGGGTTTCCTCCGGGTGACTGTCTGTGAGGAGTGTGGTGTGTTCTCCGTGTCTGCGTGGGTTTCCTCCGGGTGACTGTCCGTGAGGAGTGTGGTGTGTTCTCCCTGTGTCTGCGTGGGTTTCCTCCGGGTGCTTAAACAAGTCAGTTTAATCTTTAATCTTCGTCTTTTAATCTTTATGTGGTACAGACGGACATGTGTGAGGATGTTTTGCACATTTACTTGCAATTCTCTATTTTACCACATGACGTCACCTATTTGCACTCTCTCCGCAAAGTCTTTTGGTTACGCATGGGTCAAACCTAACTTAAATATATGCACATTGGTACGTAAAGAATTTCTTTATAAATCGCAAATTCTGCATGAGATGTTAAGTACAGACGCTTCAGACCCGTTTCTGTGTGAACGCACCCTTTATAAATAAGGCCCCTGGAGTGTTCATTTCAAAAGGCACAGGGAGACATTTGGGATTCAGCCGATCTCTTGGCTCTGCAAAGATTTCAGGGACAGATTCTTTCACATAGGTCACAGGTCACCTACATTTATGAACGTGAACCGTCAGGACAGGCCAGGTCAAGTCCAAAAAATCTGAATTGATGAAGGAGGCTTGTAATGTGAAAGAAGCCTGAGATGTAAGTTAGTTCTAAAGTGATGCACTTTGCGCCTTATATCTGAGTTTTTCAGTGTTAACTTTTCCACCTGTCAGATGCTTGGGAGACAAAGGGCTCATGAGGCACAATTAAACAGTCTTGAGTGTCTCTACCCCAAATTACCAACCCATCACTCTGCAACGGCATCTGAGCAGGTAAGAGCCTGTGAGCTAATACTAAGTAGCTAAGTGAACAGATGTAGCTGACTGCACCTTACAACTTCAGGGCATCACTGTGCCTCCCTCAGGCAGTTCCAGTTAGACTATAGGGTTATTTTCTTTTGGATTACATCAGTTCAAGTTCAGACACTTGGGTTTCATCACTCTCGGAATGGTCTTCTCCGGGGTAAAATCCAGGGGACTCATTTTTGTACATGACCAAACATGCTTTAACTCCAAGGAGTCCAACAGATCCCAACTGGCCATCCTCTTCCCTTCATCACAAGCACAGGGCATGTGTCTATTAGCTGATGCAACCGACACAGGGCTCTGTTTCTGTGACACAGTGCAAGTGTAGGAGTGCGGTGTAAGACAGAAATGTTAAAAATGTCGGGTGCTCTTTTTTGTGATTGGTGGCAGTGCACTAAGAAGAATGACTGAATAATGATTAAAAAATAGAGATTTGATTAAACAGAATACTTGATCAAAAGTCTTATGTCCTATTATTAACATTCCCCTTCACAGAACAGAAGAGGCTCGAGCCTGAACCATGAAACAGTCCCAAAGTGCTATTCCCACCGCCACCAAAACTTTACTGTTGGCCCTCTGTCATTTTATCACACTGCTCCATAGTGATCCAGAACTAATCAACCAGCCATCAGTACCTGAGCTCACTAATGCTCTCACGGATGCAAACAAATCCTCATAGCCATTTCCCAAAGTCTAGTTTAAAGCCCATGCTTTGGATCCCATGCATACCAAGGTGCACTGACATTGTTCTGGTTTGGCTTAATGTGGCTTATGTAATGCACATTATTTATTTATTTATTTATTTTTGCTTGAGAAAGAGACAGAGAGTATTCATTAAAAATGTTAATGCTGTTTTTTAATTGCCTTAATGGCTCAAATGGCTTTGACGAGTAAATGCTCGCCATTGAGTCCAAGTGAAACCAGCCTAATGAGTGTAGATGCTTATTCTTTAAGACAAATAGAAAAACAGCCAATAGTTAGTGAACAGTGCTCCATCACTCCAGTGAACACACTCTCACTGCTCCACAGCCCAGTGTTGTGGAGGGAGATTAAAACCCTGTAGCCAGCACATGGCAGTGACTATGGACATCTCTAACTAATATGCATCAGCTCTAATATGAGCAGTGTGTATCTATCTGAACACCTTTGTTAACAATAGTCGCTACTTCAAATAAAGTGGCTCGTAGTGTCAGCTAGTGCTGTTCTTCTGGAAGAGGGCAAGGGACACAGACATGCAGTGAGAGAGAGAGAGAGAGAGAGAGAGAGAGAGAGAGAGAGAGAGAGAGAGAGAGAGAGGAACAAAACCGATTCACTTTCTAAGAGACGTGAAGCTGCAGGCACCGCTTTGACAAATCCTCCCTCACTCTCATGCTACGCATCGCTCGGTCCATCAGCTGTTTGCATTTAGAGCGTTAAAGAGACGTCTGTCAAAGCTCCAGCTCCACTGACAAGCTTTACAGAATAAGACAACGTAAACCTCTCTTTGTCCACACACACACTGCTACCGTTTCACAGCACATTTAATACAGCCTTTTACAAAGAGAGCTACTGACAGCTTCGCATCCCAAGAGCGTAAATAGAAAGAAAATAGATGGGGGGATATAGTGCTGTCAGCTGAGCCTCACTCTTTAGAAAAAACGAGAACCAATAACAACAACTGAACCCAGGCCAGATGGACACAACTGTTGGAACATTGCTGTGAGGACTTGCTGGCTTGGGACAGTAAGGTCAGGTACCGAAGCTGGGTGATGGGTTCTGCATCACAAACAGTGTCAATTTTGTTCATTTCTTAATGGTGACCAATTTTTCACAACAAATCTATACAAGGATTAAATATAAATAATGATGTAAACAAATAAAACTACATGAAAATGCGAAAGACGATAAATGACCATTATTTCTGATTTGAAATCTGCAAATGAACTGCAAATATCGAAATTTGCAAGGGAATAAAACCTTGTCAGGGTGATAAGAGCAGCCGGCAGAATAGAGACAAGGAGTCAACTCCGAAAGAATCGATTCATTGAGTGTCACAGATTCATCGAACTCAAGCCCATATTTAATATAAATTTAGCTTAATTTATAAATAAGCTCCAGAATCCCGGGGTTGTGGGTTTGAGCCCCGCTCCGGGTGACTGTCTGTGAGGAGTTTGTTGTGTTCTCCCTGTGTCTGCGTGGGTTTCCTCCGGGTGACTGTCTGTGAGGAGTGTGGTGTGTTCTCCCTGTGTCTGTGTGGGTTTCCTCCGGGTGACTGTCTGTGAGGAGTTTGTTGTGCTCTCCCTGTGTCTGCGTGGGTTTCCTCCGGGTGACTGTCTGTGAGGAGTTTGTTGTGTTCTCCCTGTGTCTGCGTGGGTTTCCTCCGGGTGCTCCGGTTTCCACCCACAGTCCAAAAACACACATTGGTACACAATAAATTCACCAGTGTTAAATCAACAGTATTAGTGTTAAATTAACACTGTTAGTGTAATAGTTTAATCCTCGCAGTGTTAAGTTAACACTAATAGTGTTGATTTAACACTGGTGAATTTACTGTGTAGGTTTGCTGGTGACTCAAAAGTGTCCATAGGTGTGAGTGAATGTGTGAGTGTGTATCGCCCGGCTAAGGACTGGCACCCCCACCAGGGTGTGATTCCAGGTAGGCTCCGGACCCACTGTGACCATGAACTGGATGAGCGCTTACAGAATATGAATGAATGAATGAATGGGTTTAATTAATTACTAAAATTAGGCTTTTGATTTATTTTAATGGTTTAAACTAGACTAATATCCATCCATCCATTATCTGTAACCGCTTATCCAATTTAGGGTCGTGGGGGGTCCAGAGCCTACCTGGAATCATCGGGCGCAAGGCGGGAATAAACCCTGGAGGGGACGCCAGTCCTTCACAGGGCTACACAGACACACACACATTCACTCACACCTACGAACACTTTCGAGTCACCAATCCACCTGCAACGTGTGTTTTTGGACTGTGGGAGGAAACCGGAGCACCCGGAGGAAACCCACGCAGACACGGGGAGAACACACCAACTCCTCACAGACAGTCACCCGGAGCGGGAATCGAACCCACAACCTCCAGGCCCCTGGAGCTGTGTGACTGCGACACCTACCTGCTGCACCACCGTGCCCCCCACTAGACTAATATGTTTTTAATTATCATTGACTAAAAGTAGACTAAACTGACAATAATCAAATGACTAAAATGGGACTAAATATAACACATTTGCAAAAAATTATAACAAAACATGGTGACCTAGGCTCATACGAAGTGCTCTGTGGATTCACATTGCATTTCATGTTTTTCTGTGGCATTTCTGGGTCCACAGGATGGAGAGAGATGTGAGGTGTGTGTGTGTGTGTGTGTGCATACCTTCAGTAGGAGCGCCGGTAGGTGCGTGTGAGGTGGTCTGGGTGGAGTCGGCCTCTGTAGCTGCTTTGTATCTGCTGGTGCTTTTGGTCACAGAAGCCGAGGTGGAGCTTTGGAATTGAGTGGTGTTGATGTCACACGTGTTGTCCTTTGTCTGAAAAAACCAATGGTATACAAGAAAATCAACAACAAGCAAACACACACACTTCACACTATTCATGTTTGTAGTGGGTCCACTCCCGCAGTCACTGGGTACAAGGCCAGAACACACCTGAAGCCTGGAGCTGTGTGGCGGTGAAGCTAGCAGTACCAGTGCCAGGCCGCCCAATCAATAACCTTTTCAGTATTATTACAAAAGGAATCTTATCAGTATTGTTTTTATGCATAAAGAGATTAGAGAGAAAAACACAAGTAATAAGAATGTGTGTGAGACTTGGAAAGGATTCACAAATGAAAGCATCCATCATGCAGCCTTAGCAACAAGCCAGGTGCATAAACAGATGCTGTGTACACACACCAACACACACACACACACACACACACACACAAACAAACCTCATCTGGGCAGCTGTTATCGACCCAGTCCTGCCGATGGCGATCGAAACCACTGGAACATCTGAAAACAGAATAAAAATCATTAGCGTCACTAACAAGCAATGCCCACAGAAACAAACACCACTTTCACACACCAGCTGCTTATCAGCACGGTACAAAGGGGGCGGATCCCACTGAGACAGACACCACACCCAGCCAATCAGAAACAGAGCCACTTCAATCAGAGAGGCATTGCTAATCTCAAGCTAATGTCACGCTTATTTTATGTTGATTTGAGGAGCATGTCTGATACGCCAAAGATACGTCATCTAATAAACTGCGAACAAGGTAAAACAAATTATACATTACTTTATATACACATTATTAAATACATATATTGTCCTTTAACACAATCGTCACTGCATCCACAAACACAAGGTCAAACTCTATCATGCAAAAAAAGGAACCATATATAAACAGGTTCCAGAAATGCCACTGCCATCTGTGGGCCTGAGCTCATTTAAGGTGGACTAAGTAAGTGCCCAGTGGTCTGACAAACCAAAAGCCGAAATGGCATACACTCGTAATAAGAGCAGAGTTCAAAAGCAGGCATTCATAAGGGGGGGGATGTGTGTGTGTGTGGGTGGGGGGTGCATGGGTGAGAGCATTATTAATACTGAACATGCAGGTTTTAGCACAACATGCTGCCATCTAAATGACGTCTTCTTCAGGGCCCTTCCTTATTTCATCAGGACAATGCCAAACTATATTCTGCACAAATTACAACAACAAGGCTCTGTTGTAAAACATACCTGCCTGCATCAGACCTGTCACCCACTGAAAACATCCGGTGTACTATAAACAAAAACTACGACAACAAACAGCAAGGTGAGCAGCTAAAATACAATCAAGAATGCTAATCTAAGATACGTTATATCAAGTGACACTGTAATTGCACGTAGTAATATGCTTTGTAATTCTATATTTTGCATTTGTATATACTAATGAATAAGCTATATTTGTGTGTATAGTTGTGGACAAGCTGAAGCCTGGTTCCTATCACCTCCACCATAAACAGATCAGAGAGTACTGTGTACGATAACCTTCTGAGTGACTTTGCTTTATCTCCATGGTGGATTTACATGGCATTTTTTAAATGTAAATATGTAAATAATATTGCACAACTTCACTCAGCAAAAACACTGCTGCCCAGATTCAATGCAGGAAAGACGCCAAAGAACATATAACCGCTGGGAGCTGCTGAGAAGAATGAAAGAAGTCAAAGTACATCTCTCTCTCTCTTTCTCTCTCTCTCTCTCTCTCTCTTTCTCTCTCTCTCTCTCTCTCTCTCTCTCTCACTGAGAATGAGGCTCTGCTTGGCAAGGATATGGTCCATTGTGAATGTCCTCCTCTGATACACTCATTACTCTCACTGCCTTTCTGCTTCTGGCGCTTCCCATTTCTCACATACATTCTCCATTCACACAATCAATCTCTCTCTCTCTCTCTCTCTCTCTCTCTCTATTACTTTCATTTCTTTGTTTCACCCTCTTTCTCTGTTCATTTCTCTCTCACTATCTGCCTCTCTTTCTCCCTCTGGTCTATCTCTCTCTCTCTCTTTCTGTCTGTGTGTGTGTCTCTCTATTCATTTCTCTCTCAATGTCTTCCTTTCTCTGCAATTTTTATTCCATCTCTCACTCTCTCTCTAAATTATCGAGGGACCCACCTCCTCACCCTGTTACCACACAGGAGGTTAAGAAAGCAACAGTGAAACAGTGTGTGTGTGTTTGTGTGTGTGTGTTCATGCGTGTGTCCAGCCACTGGGCTCAGTGTGTTATTGTGCAGATAATGGCCCTTTCCTGTTGTGCTCTGTTCTATTAGAAATGTCAGCCAGATTTCATACTGAGTTTTTTTTTTGTGCCACTGGTCCAGCGTCCAGTCCTCCTCCCCACGGTGACCACTCACTGAGCCAAATCAATCCTGTTTACATAATCAAACCAGGACTAGTGCAAGTCAACAACAAAGTCAACCCCCTGCTGAGCCAGTGAGCCAATGAGGTGAGACCTATTCCTCTGTCTCTCCGTCCATCCGTCAACTCTGCTTTCCCAAAAACATCAACACAATCCCAATTTGCTCCCAATGGAATATCTGTCACTTCCAAAAGCCTCCGTCTCCATCATTGGCTCTGCAGCTAAATGCCTATTTGTGATCGGCTGCATATTTGCATATTAATGCATGCAAATGAAGATGGATTGTCTGAGTCCTGGCTGCGTTCAGTGTGATATAAGGAGGAAAAGGAAGTGAAGTGACGACAGCGCACTTATACCATTATCACTGAGTGGTCAGTGGTCAGAAGAGATAGAAGTTTTTATTAATTTGCAGAGAATCACGACATTATACAACATTTATCAGGTTAATTAAGAAAACAGGTTATTTTTTGTAACTAATTTGCTACAGCAGGGGCTCTTACCGTTTCTTTTTAATCAATAAAACATAAGTTTTAAACATCAGTGAATGCTGTGTGTATCAGTGAAGTGTTCAGTAACTGACCACATTACACACACTTTATAGAGGCTACAATAAAGTAAACAAAACAAGCATCACTCATTTAAAATGATTCTGATGTAGCACAAGAGAATCTACGAGGAGAGAGATCTATAGTAGATCAATCCACACCAGCCACACGTTCAGGTGAGAAACTGCAGAAGAGAAGCATCTACAGCAAATCAGACAAAGTCTAACTGTTTAGGAAACATCTGATGAATAATTCCCTCACAACATTCAGCAGTTTCTAAAATGCAATGGATACAGGTTGATACACAAACCTTAGTTAATGGAGTACATCTGTAAAAAGGGAGTTTAGAGGAAAACGATAATCTGTTTATGGGTGTCCACTCAAAAGTGACCATAGGTGTGAGTGAATGTGTGAGTGTGTATCGCCCGGCTAAGGACTGGCACCCCACCAGGTTGTGATTCCAGGTAGGCTCCGGACCCACTGTGGCCATGAACTGGATGAGCGCTTACAGAAAATGAATGAATGAATGAATGAATGAATGAATGGGTTTAATTAATTATTAAAATTAGGCTTTTGTTTTATTTTAATGGTTTAAACTAGACTAATATGCTTTTAATTATCGTTGACTAAAAGTAGACTAAACTGACAATAATCAAATGACTAAAATGTTCTCTGCACATGAGAACCATTTACTGTTTGATTAATAGTAGTTACTGAGTCATTTTTTGCAGTTTCAGAATGTATTATAGCAGTTACTTAATCATTTATATTAGTTACTGAATCATTTAAAGCAGTTATGGATCCCTTTATATAGGAATAATTTATAATAGCAACCAAATCAGTTATAGCAGGAGCAGAATCATTTATAAAACTTACTGAATCACTTATAGCAGTGACTGAATCCTGTTTAGCAGATAGTGAATCAATTAAAGCAGTTTAGAATTAGAGGAATTGTATTTTCCGTGTTAAACCCAATCCGTGCAGTGAAACACACATTTACACACACACTAGTGAACACTAGTGGGCAGTGAGCACACATGCCCAGAGCGGTAAGCAGCCTTAGCCACGGAGCAGTTGGGGGTTAGGTGCCTTGCTCAAGGGCACTTCATTCACGACCCACCGGCTCTGGGGATCGAACAGTTACAGCAGTTGCAAATCAATTCAAAGTTTTACTGTATCATTTATAATAGATACTGAATCATTCACAGTAGCAGCTGAATACGAATCAGTGAAAAGTAAGTCTAGACTTTAGGGATTAAGGGGTTAAAAAGTCCTTTATGAAAGCTGAGGAAAATCCAATAACCGGATCTGATTACAGAGTGACTTCTCCTAGAGCTCGGCGTCAAATCAGCACCGTACTAGCTGCAGTAATGGGGAGGGATATGAACACCCAAAAAAATGACAGTTTATTTGCAGAAATGAAATATGAAAATCAGATCTGATTCTCATGGGTTTACTGCCAGAACAGAGCTGTGTTTCTCCTTCTGATTAAACGTCAGAAAAATCACCAGCTCTGCCCAGTTTACAATCAGACAGTCTGGCATTCGGGGCGCAGTTTTAACTAGCCATGAGTTATTGATCCAATTTTAATATCCATCGACGATTCATACAATATATGCCGTACTCTGCCGTACGGACCCCCAGGGGAAGTTTGTTCCACCACTTTGGTGCCAAGACAGAAAAAAGCCTGGTTGCTTGTCTCCCATGCATTTTATTGGACGGTGGGTCAAGACTAGCTTTATTCGAAGCTCGAAGGGCTCTTTGTATGGATTGGATTTTGACCAGTAGGGAGGGGGTGGTCCATTTTCAGCTTTTTAAGCCAGTATCAGGGTTTTCCCTCTGAAGCGGGCAGCTACGGGAAGCTGATGAAGAGAACATAGCAGAGGAGTCACATGGCTGAGCTTAGGAACACTGAAGACAAGTCATGTTGCCATGTTCTGGATCAGTTGCAAAGGCCTGATTCTGACTCTCAAAGGAGATTATAAACTTAAGACTGAGGTGGGCAAAGGAGTCTTGTTCAAGGCCTCTTATTGGTGCAGGGTGGTGGTTTACCCGAGTGGGGATTTTAACCTTAAATTAAATAAACATTAGGTACGTTTTTTTCCTGGGACACTCTCTAGTGCAATACATTTTTTACAGCACTGTACTGAAATCAGTGGGGAGCGGGAGGGAGGGTTTAGTTTCCTACCCTCTTCC
Source organism: Hoplias malabaricus (assembly GCF_029633855.1). Classification (NCBI taxonomy): domain Eukaryota; kingdom Metazoa; phylum Chordata; class Actinopteri; order Characiformes; family Erythrinidae; genus Hoplias; species Hoplias malabaricus. The sequence goes on along the minus strand of NC_089808.1, from coordinate 35,153,956 downwards.
AAAAGTCACATAGTGTAGTTTCTGCAGTACTGAGCCCAGATTAACAAAGTCAGAGGCTCTGTTTTCCCTGTTACAGCTCAGTGAAGCATCACCATGATTGTGAAAATGTAATTTTTAGGTAGAAATATTAGAGTGTGTTCCTTTAAATGTTAAATTTAAGCTCATCAAAACCCAAAATTAACAAGTAAAACTGGCCCAGAAACCTGTGTATGTCTTCAATCCACACACATGTACATGAACACACACACACACACACACACACACACACACACATACACATACACACAACCTCAGCCTCCATCCGGCCAAAGGAAACCAGAACTTTAATTACTGGTATTGCTTTAAATTCTGTTTCATTTCATTAACCTCCAGTTAAACAAAAGTGTCCTTGCATTTCAATGAGCTCCTAACTTTCTTGCCCCAAAGCAGTGGACAGGAGAGACAATGAATGTCACTCTGCGGCCAGAAGCTCTCAGGAAAATGTTTGCATTTCATTAAAGCCCTGCTTAATTAGACTGCACTAGGGTTGAGGCTGTAATTCACACAGTTAGAGAATGGAACGAGTTCATTTACTGGCAAACACTAAGGGTGATGGAGTACATTTACATCAATGACATCACTTAAGCATTGTTTTTTGCATATTAGCACCTCTTTTAACACTGACTTATATTTACTCTCTCTCCATGACACTCTGTATACTGACAGATATTTGTAAAAGAGCTGAATAAAAGTGTGGTCATTAGTTTTGTGAAACTAACAGACTAATTCAACAGGGAAACGTGAAGCATTTAGCTAATTAAAAATGATAACACTGTTATTTTATGACATACACTGTGCCCTATGGAGGGTGTAGGGAGACACTGGGGATTGAGTCTTGGTTTTGCTGCAGTGTGGAAACATCACCCATATTTTCGGAAATGGATAACTACTTTATTAAAGTGTAAGTCACACCAGAGGAATAACAGCAGAAAGTCGGAAAAGAACAAGTCAAAAAAAGTGTGTCTTGTGTTTGTAGCCTTTACTACTCTCAAATAAAACACGAGTGAAATAAGATGATTACTGATGATCACTTGCACATGGCCTGTGTATGAATAACTCACTCAGATTCTGTCAAAACATCAGAGAAATGCATTGGAGTCTAACATGCTAACAGTTTTCCTATGTTATCCTATGATGAAAATGCTAATATGGCTAACAGAGTATAAGAATTTTTTTTCTCCTTATTTAGCAAGCTGGTGGGAACTTTTACCCCACTGATGCAAAAAAAGCGATGGACGTCTGAAATCCTGAGTGTTGTGAGACTCTGTCCAGTGCTGGAAGAGGAGCTGTGTATTAGTGTTTTTCCACTGCATGGCATCAGCTCAGCTTGACTCGGCTTGGCTTTGCTTTTCCCTGGTTGCTTTTTCACTACCACAGCTCCCCTGCAAAAACCCTATCTGTAATGGGAACCACAGGCTTTGAAAATCATAACAGCAGCAGTACTGATTAGCGCTGTTTACGTCATGGCACGTCTGGCTTGCACTGTTTTTTTTTGTCTTCCACCAATCCAATGTGTGTCTGAACCTCTTCAATACACCATGGCGTTATTTTATAAGCTGCTGTTGTGAGTCGGATAAAAACCAATATGATTGCTATTGTAGGTTGGAGATTTTACAAGTGCTTAGTTTGTGCTGGAGGTCTGCATTTTGCAATGCAAACAAGTCTCTCTGGTCAATCAGCTCTCTGCAAGGTTTACACGTCACGTTTAGTCGCTTACTAGACTCACGTCGAACCAGGCGTGAGGGACCTCGAAGTTTTCCTCACTAGGGGTTTCTTCCATTTCAGAATTGAGAGTTTCAAAGATTTTAGAGAGGTTCTCAGAGTTCAGGTTTTATGGTTCTGTGGTAGTAAAAGCACAGAAATAAGTGTCCTGACACTTTAGTCTCAGCCTGTGCTGGACATCCACATGACCAGCGCTCTCCTTCACTCTCTCACACTCCCTGTGTTTACACAATGATCAATTCACACTGGAATTAGTAATAGTGTGCAAAACTAATCATGTCTTGTGATATTCAGTAAAAAAAATGCCCTCTCTGCACCGTGGAATTAATGTGGATAAATACACACACACACACACACACACACACACACACAGACCTGGTGAACTGCCATTCCAGATAGTGCCAGTAGTAAATTTGCTATATCAAATGAACATCTGCACAGAAAATCATCTTTGCACATGAGTATAAAAGAATGCACCGTGCTACATTCGTTTAGACCCGAGACTGTGTTTGACAACTGTTTGTGTGTTTACTGATTAGTGAGTCTGTTTACTGAGTGTGTGTGTAGTAAGAGTCTGTATATTGTGTGTGTATATTGTGAGTGTTTAGTGGGTCTGTGTTTACTGAGTGTGTGTTGATTAAGTGTGTGTTTACTAAGTGTGTGTTTAGCGAGTATATAGTGATTGTGTTTACTGAATGTGTTTTGAGTAACTGTGTGTTTACAGACTGTATAGTGAGGGTCTGTTTACTGTGTATGTGTTTAGTGAGAGTCTATTTACTTTGTGTGTGTGTGTGTGTGTGCGTGTGTGTTTAGTGAAAGTCTGTTTAGTGCGTGTGTTTATAGTGAGTGTGCCTTTACCGAGTGTAAAGTGAGTGCATATATAGTAAGTGTGTGTATAGTGAGTGTGCATATAATGAGTGTGTGTTTACTAGATGTTTAGTGAATGTGCGTATAGTGAATGTGTATATAGTGAATGTGTGTTTACTGGATGTATAGTGAGTGTGTGTATAGTGAGTGTGTGTTTACCGGATGTATAGTGAGTGTGTATATAGTGAATGTGTGTTTACTGGATGTATGGTGAGTGTGTGTTTACCGGATGTATAGTGAGTGTGTATATAGTGAGTGTTTGTTTACTGGAAGTATAGTGAGTGTTTGTTTACTGGAAGTATAGTGAGTGTGTGTTTACTGGATGTATAGTGAGTGTGTGTATAGTGAGTGTGTGTATAGTGAGTGTTTGTTTACTGGATGTATAGTGAGTGTGTGTTTACTGGATGTATAGTGAGTGTGTGTATAGTGAGTGTTTGTTTACTGGATGTATAGTGAGTGTGTGTTTACTGGATGTATAGTGAGTGTGTGTTTACCGGATGTATAGTGAGTGTGTGTTTACTGGATGTATAGTGAGTGTGTGTTTACTGGATGTATAGTGAGTGTGTGTTTACTGGATGTATAGTGAGTGTGTGTTTACTGGATGTATAGTGAGTGTGTGTATAGTGAGTGTGTGTTTACTGGATGTATAGTGAGTGTGTCTATAGTGAGTGTGTGTTTACCAGATGTATAGTGAGTGTGTGTTTACTAGATGTATAGTGAGTGTGTGTAGAGTGAATGTGTGTTTACCGGATGTATAATGAGTGTGTGTTTACTGGATGTATAGTGAGTGTGTGTATAGTGAATGTGTGTTTACCAGATGTATAGTGAGTGTGTGTTTACTGGATGTATAGTGAGTGTGTGTATAGTGAATGTGTGTTTACCAGATGTATAGTGAGTGTTTGTTTACTGGAAGTATAGTGAGTGTTTGTTTACTGGAAGTATAGTGAGTGTGTGTTTACTGGATGTATAGTGAGTGTGTGTTTAATGGATGTAAAGTGAGTGTGTGTATAGTGAGTGTGTGTTTACTGGATGTATAGTGAGTGTGTCTATAGTGAGTGTGTGTTTACCAGATGTATAGTGAGTGTGTGTTTACTAGATGTATAGTGAGTGTGTGTATAGTGAATGTGTGTTTACCGGATGTATAATGAGTGTGTGTTTACTGGATGTATAGTGAGTGTGTGTATAGTGAATGTGTGTTTACCAGATGTATAGTGAGTGTGTGTTTACTGGATGTATAGTGAGTGTGTGTATAGTGAATGTGTGTTTACCAGATGTATAGTGAGTGTTTGTTTACTGGAAGTATAGTGAGTGTTTGTTTACTGGAAGTATAGTGAGTGTGTGTTTACTGGATGTATAGTGAGTGTGTGTATTTACTGGATGTATAGTGAGTGTGTGTTTAATGGATGTAAAGTGAGTGTGTGTATAGTGAGTGTGTGTTTACTGGATGTATAGTGAGTGTGTCTATAGTGAGTGTGTGTTTACCAGATGTATAGTGAGTGTGTGTTTACTAGATGTATAGTGAGTGTGTGTATAGTGAATGTGTGTTTACCGGATGTATAATGAGTGTGTTTTTACTGGATGTATAGTGAGTGTGTGTATAGTGAATGTGTGTTTACCAGATGTATAGTGAGTGTGTGTTTACTGGATGTATAGTGAGTGTGTGTATAGTGAATGTGTGTTTACCAGATGTATAGTGAGTGTGTGTTTACTGGATGTATAGTGAATGTGTGTTTACTGGATGTATAGTGAGTGTGTATTTACCGGATGTATAGTGAATGTGTGTTTACTGGATGTATAGTGAGTGTGTATTTACTGGGAGTATAGTGAGTGAGTGTTTACTGGATGTATAGTGAGTGTGTGTTTACTGGATGTATAGTGAGTGTGTGTTTACTGGATGTATAGTGAGTGTGTGTATAGTGAATGTGTGTTTACCGGATGTATAGTGAGTGTGTGTTTACTGGATGTATAGTGAGTGTGTGTAGAGTGAATGTGTGTTTACCGGATGTATAGTGAGTGTGTGTTTACTGGATGTATAGTGAGTGTGTGTAGAGTGAATGTGTGTTTACCGGATGTATAGTGAGTGTGTGTTTACTGGATGTATAGTGAGTGTGTGTAGAGTGAATGTGTGTTTACTGGATGTATAGTGAGTGTGTGTATAGTGAATGTGTGTTTACCAGATGTATAGTGAGTGTGTGTTTACTGGATGTATAGTGAGTGTGTGTTTACTGGATGTATAGTGAGTGTGTGTTTACTGGATGTATAGTGAGTGTGTGTTTACTGGATGTATAGTGAGTGTGTGTATAGTGAGTGTGTGTTTACTGGATGTATAGTGAGTGTGTCTATAGTGAGTGTGTGTTTACCAGATGTATAGTGAGTGTGTGTTTACTAGATGTATAGTGAGTGTGTGTAGAGTGAATGTGTGTTTACCGGATGTATAATGAGTGTGTGTTTACTGGATGTATAGTGAGTGTGTGTATAGTGAATGTGTGTTTACCAGATGTATAGTGAGTGTGTGTTTACTGGATGTATAGTGAGTGTGTGTATAGTGAATGTGTGTTTACCAGATGTATAGTGAGTGTTTGTTTACTGGAAGTATAGTGAGTGTTTGTTTACTGGAAGTATAGTGAGTGTGTGTTTACTGGATGTATAGTGAGTGTGTGTTTACTGGATGTATAGTGAGTGTGTGTTTAATGGATGTAAAGTGAGTGTGTGTATAGTGAGTGTGTGTTTACTGGATGTATAGTGAGTGTGTCTATAGTGAGTGTGTGTTTACCAGATGTATAGTGAGTGTGTGTTTACTAGATGTATAGTGAGTGTGTGTATAGTGAATGTGTGTTTACCGGATGTATAATGAGTGTGTGTTTACTGGATGTATAGTGAGTGTGTGTATAGTGAATGTGTGTTTACCAGATGTATAGTGAGTGTGTGTTTACTGGATGTATAGTGAGTGTGTGTATAGTGAATGTGTGTTTACCAGATGTATAGTGAGTGTTTGTTTACTGGAAGTATAGTGAGTGTTTGTTTACTGGAAGTATAGTGAGTGTGTGTTTACTGGATGTATAGTGAGTGTGTGTTTACTGGATGTATAGTGAGTGTGTGTTTAATGGATGTAAAGTGAGTGTGTGTATAGTGAGTGTGTGTTTACTGGATGTATAGTGAGTGTGTCTATAGTGAGTGTGTGTTTACCAGATGTATAGTGAGTGTGTGTTTACTAGATGTATAGTGAGTGTGTGTATAGTGAATGTGTGTTTACCGGATGTATAATGAGTGTGTTTTTACTGGATGTATAGTGAGTGTGTGTATAGTGAATGTGTGTTTACCAGATGTATAGTGAGTGTGTGTTTACTGGATGTATAGTGAGTGTGTGTATAGTGAATGTGTGTTTACCAGATGTATAGTGAGTGTGTGTTTACTGGATGTATAGTGAATGTGTGTTTACTGGATGTATAGTGAGTGTGTATTTACCGGATGTATAGTGAATGTGTGTTTACTGGATGTATAGTGAGTGTGTATTTACTGGGAGTATAGTGAGTGAGTGTTTACTGGATGTATAGTGAGTGTGTGTTTACTGGATGTATAGTGAGTGTGTGTTTACTGGATGTATAGTGAGTGTGTGTATAGTGAATGTGTGTTTACCGGATGTATAGTGAGTGTGTGTTTACTGGATGTATAGTGAGTGTGTGTAGAGTGAATGTGTGTTTACCGGATGTATAGTGAGTGTGTGTTTACTGGATGTATAGTGAGTGTGTGTAGAGTGAATGTGTGTTTACCGGATGTATAGTGAGTGTGTGTTTACTGGATGTATAGTGAGTGTGTGTAGAGTGAATGTGTGTTTACTGGATGTATAGTGAGTGTGTGTATAGTGAATGTGTGTTTACCAGATGTATAGTGAGTGTGTGTTTACTGGATGTATAGTGAGTGTGTGTTTACTGGATGTATAGTGAGTGTGTGTTTACTGGATGTATAGTGAGTGTGTGTATAGTGAGTGTGTGTTTACTGGATGTATAGTGAGTGTGTATTTAGAGAGTGTGTGTATAGTGAGAGTGTGTATAGAGAGCGTGTATAGTGAATTTGTATTGTGAGTGTGTATTTAGAGAGTGTGTGTATAGTGAGTGTGCATATAGTGAGTGTGTGTTTAGTGAGTGTATGTCAGATAAGAGAGATTGAATGTGGTTCACCAGGGGTCATTCATTATTTACTGCAGTCTAAAGCCTCTCTGAGCTGATGCAGACTCTGCTGCAGAAGATGACTGACATGTGCGTCCATCTAAAACAGCTCCACGTCAATCAAACACAAGAGATGTCGCTCAGCTCTGACAGAACATCGATGAACAGCCATAAACAGAACTGATAAAGAACAGAAAGAACAACACACAGAGCCATAAAGACCCTTTGGTCCCACTTTTAATTATTACAGACACAGTAGAAAATTACACCTCGCCAACACATGCAACAACAGTGATGGGAAGAGCAGAGGAGGAGAGAAGAGAAGAGAAGAGAGAAGGGAGAAGGGAAGGGCAGAGAAGAGACTAACAGGAAAGAAGAATACAGGAAAGAACAGGGGAAGGGAACAGAGAGAGAGAGAGAGAGAGAGGGAGATGAGTGTGTGTAGAGTGAATGTGTGTTTACCGGATGTATAATGAGTGTGTGTTTACTGGATGTATAGTGAGTGTGTGTATAGTGAATGTGTGTTTACCGGATGTATAATGAGTGTGTGTTTACTGGATGTATAGTGAGTGTGTGTATAGTGAATGTGTGTTTACCAGATGTATAGTGAGTGTTTGTTTACTGGAAGTATAGTGAGTGTGTGTTTACTGGATGTATAGTGAGTGAGAGAGAGAGAGAGAGAGAGAGGGAGATAGAGAGACAGATGTGAGGAGGGGGCTCTAATCAATCACTGGCTCCTGACCAACTGTCTGACACATGGGAGTAATTGGCCCATGCCCAGATTAAAGTCTACATGTCACCACCAGCTCATTCCAGTCCAGCAATCCTGGTCTGCAGAAAACATCTATTCTGACGTATGAAACAAAATGATCCAAGAACTCGATCCTACTCCTTTTATTGGAACTGGGTACCTGTTGATTTCCACCCCTCTGAAATGTTAAAACAATGATCGCTACTTCAGCTTGACGATTTTACACATGGTTAGTTTGTGCTGGGTGTCTGCATTTTGTGGTGATTGACAGACTGTCTCCGGCCAGTCAGTGCTCTGCAAGGTTTACATGTTACAGTTTAGTCCCTACTCAGCTTGCTTGGAATCATGTGCGAGTAGGAACTAAAAATCTGAGCAGAGGTGAGCTGAGGAAGGTAGGGACAGTGCAGTGGAAAAGTGCCATAAGACTTTCTTAAGGGAACGTCAATGACTGCGGAATTACAGTTCTAAGCGTTGCGTCTTTTAAGGTGGAATGTTATGTTTGTGGGAAAATAACAACTGCTGTTTTCACGTGGCTTAAGTTGAACTTGTCTATACGTTTTTATTCACTGTTTGAATTACCACAGAAACTCATTTGTAACTTGAGTTGTTTTGTTTTGTAGCACTTTCGCTAATGCAGTTAGCGCTCTCCCGAGCTTGGAGACATTTCCACCTTAAGTGATCCGAAGCAGTAAAAAGTCGATATTAACCACTTACGGAGCAGGAATAGAGCATTTCAACGTTTTCAACGTTTGGAGTTCTCTCCGTGAGCAGAGAGAGAGAGAGAGAGAGGAAGCTTAGCATCCCCGACCAACACAGTTTTTTATTTTACAGACACTGGGGCTTCATAAACACATTAGACCAGTTTTGAGCACACAAACAGACTAGAGAGCAGCAAAAGGTGAGGAAACATCTTTTTGATTATAATCGTGACCTTTGCCTTGAGGAGCCACATAGGGTCACATGCTGCCAATGAAGTAAAGCATTGAAGAGCTTGTTTTTTTTTAATTGTTTATACTTGGGACTTTAGGGAGTCACCTCAACCATCACCATTGTGCAGCACCTGCCTGGATGATGAGATGGCAGCCAGTCTATGCCAGCACCCAGAGTCAGTTCAGAGACATCACAGTCCAGAGAAACACACCCTGAATAAGCTGCCAGTCAATCCCAGGGCAACACACACTCACCCAATCGCTCGCACACTCACATTTGTTCGTCATTTCCGAACAGCCAATCTGCAGTAACCAGAGGAAACCCACACGGACACAGGGAGAACACATCAACCTCCTCACACAAACTGACTTAGGCAGAGACTAAATTCAGGATCCCAACATTCTGGACCTGTGAGGCATGACACTACAGCTTTGAATCTACAACAAAAAAGGTTTAAACGTCAAAACATGTCAGAACATGAATAAAACTTCCTAGTACCCAGTAATAGGTTCTTGAATCTTGTAAATGTTCTTCAGGTGAAAAGAGACTAAGACCTCTGTAGAAACAAAACAAGATTTAGTGGATCATGAAGGTCCTTCTTGTTTTAAAGATTCCTACTTTCCACAAAATAGATCTTCCATCAAATCAAAATCATGAAAATGCCCTTCCAGTGGGAAGAGGTTTAAGGCTCTCTTGGTATCTTGAAAAGTTTCTGGATCATGAAGGTCCTTCTGGTGGAAACATCTCAAAGTTCAGTAGGTTTTCAAAAAAACATTTCTAGTGCAAATGGAAACATGCCTGAAGATGTTCTCAGAATGTACCAAGGCTCCACGTCCAGAAATAGGGTCTTCATCTAAAGCCTTCATAAGTACCCACAGAGTTCCTGCATCAAAAATGTGTTGTCCATGTGGGATTCTGAGACCTCCTCAGTACCCGAAGGTCATTCTGGTGGAGATATGACTAAAAGTTCATGAGGTCTGAAAGAAGTCTTGAGTTTTTGTGGTGACAATGCGGTTAAAACATCTTGAGCCTAGAAGAAGCTGAAGAACGTTCCTCTGTGGAAATGGCCTAAAGCATCTGGAGCTTCTGAAAGTCTTCCTGTGGTGAACATGCGTGTGCACTCAGTGACCCCTCACATGGACTCATTGCCCTTTATCTCCTGGTAGAAAGCACCGCAGGATCCAGGCCAGTTTTACACCCTGCCCCAGGGATGTTAGGATGCTCCAGCTTTGCCCCTCTGAACACATTGTAAACTTGATGTTTAATCTTGCCCTTTCTGAATCTGTTGACTATGATTACTGAGTGAGATTGCTTTACCAGATTTGACGTCTAGCTACAGATATAGGTTTGTGTATCTTGCACTTTTTATAGGTTTTCTTTGCCACGTTGGGCATTATTTTCCCCGGTTTCTGAACCTGCCGGTTTTGCCTGAGCTGCATGTAATACTGAATAATCCAGCACCTGACCACTGTGACTCCTGTAACTCATGCACAGGGTTAGGTTGAGGATTATATACACCTGTTTACTGCTCATTTGACACTGCTATATTTGTCCAATGTTTTTATAAGTTGTTATGTCTCTACATGAACAGCAAATGGAGGGCACACTCAATAACCTGTGGTTTGTGTCATTTACAGTTGCTCAAAATCATTTCAACTGACAAACCACAAGCAGCTTGTATCAAGTCAGAATCAACTGATTGAAAACCTCCTACTGTACTTTACTTAGAATTGAGCTTTGAGCTGGTTTTGCATATGTATACTTACAGTACTTTTAAAATACCGCATCCAGCTGCTTTCCAAGCACATTTTCAAAATGCACACTGTCTAACATTAGCTTAGCAACAGGCACTGACACTTCTGACAAGCTTTCACTTTTTAATAACATGCCTGAGTACTGTACGGCATAATAAACCAAGTCCAAATGTTTGTAAACAACAGGCTTCAGGACACTTCCAGGGTGAAGAAGGTGTGCAGAGTTCACACAGCGGAAAAATCTGAGCACATTTGGAAAAAATGACCAAGAACTGTTCAGCGTGGGGCTGTAATGTGCTGCACGTTTTGAGTCTCACTAGTTTAAGGACTCACCGCATTTGGCAAACGCTCATCTCCAGAGCAGCCTACAAGAGTTATTATGTTACAGAGGTGGGCACTTGTAGTGTAAGGACTCTTAAGCCCCTTTTCCACTGGCACGGTGCCGGTGTTGGTGCCAAATTCTCTTTCAGCACTTTTCCACATTAAAACCATCATAAAATGGCTCTTGGACGGCAAAACTGCTGCCATTCTGGCACCATCATCTTCCAGGTCTGCACACAACGAGTCTGTGGCTATGTTAAATGTTAAGGTACCAGACTCTCCCTAGAGGGTTTGGTAAAGTAAGTCTACACATTACTGCGATAGAGTCCTGATGAGAAATGTGTATAGGGTGTATTCCGACTTCTTAATCACTGGGTGTTTAATCAAATGGTGAGTGTGGTGTGCTTATGTGAGTGTGGAATTGATCCTTGGGCTACTGTGGTGAAGTTAATGTGGTTACCTATTTTTTCCACTCTTCTAAAATAATTTAATTATATATAAAACACATTTAAAATGTGCTTAAATTATTAATAAAATATAAAATAAAAATTAAAGTCACTAATACAAACGAACAGGAAGGTGTAACTTATTATATAAAAGAAACGTTTTAAAATAAAACTAATTTTATAAGGATTTTAAATGGTTTGAAATCTGTTAATTACATAGTTATTAATTAGGTTATAAACACCTTTAAGATCATTAATAATCATCGTTTAACACAGAGACAGAAAAGGTAACAGTGACAGACAATATTTTTTGTCTAATAGTGATATGTCAAGGTAAAGTATAAGATAAGACCTGAAAAAGCGAATACTATTATTCCGCGTGTAAAGGTACACACCACATTATCATCTGTGTCTAAAAGTACATTCTATAAGGGGTTCATTTATTAAACTTGGTGGTCAAATGGTTAAACGTATTAACAAATATGTTCTGAAAACAAAGTAAAGTCAGTATTTTGCAAGATCTGAAATTAAACAGTGTAGATGGATATGGGTTCATTATTTGGCAACTGATAAGTCACTGTTACCTTTCTATGTGCTGTAAAAGATAATAACTTTTAGTATGTTTACAACCTAATTAATAACCATTAATAACAGATTGTAAACCATTTATAAACCTATATAAGTGTAGACTAATCCTAAATCTGTACTTATAATTTAAAGTTCGTATTAGTAGTGATTTAATACAAATTAGTTTCAGTAAATTTACAAATCAGTGCTGTTTTTTTTCACAACACCTGGAAGTAGGTCTGTATTCTGAGAATGAAAAGTGGCTGCATCCTACTTGTCACAAGTCCGTATGGAGATGTACAATTCCTCCAAGCTTAGAGCAGTAGGACTGGGATTAGGACGACGGGGATTTAGCCTGTCTTTTGTACAGTGAGGGGATGTAAACACCGGTCCTGTCTTCCACCTCTCGCTCAGGCCCTGCGGGACTTGGTAATCTTCCACTGTTTAGTTGTGTTTGGAGAGAAAGGCAAAGTTCTTCTCGTCTCTTGACTTCGAAAGTGCAGCTGAATGGAGAATAAACCCAGAGCTCTCTGAGGAGCCGCTGGCTGGAGGGCTTCACTAAAGAACTGAAGGGAACTCAATTAGCTTCTGTCTCTTGCTGTCTCTCTCCCTCTCTCTCCCTCTTTCTTCCCCTTTCTCTTTCTCTCTCTCTCTCTCTCTCTCTCTCTGTCTCTCTCTCTCTCTTTCTCTCTCTCTCTCTCTCTCGCTCTCTCCCTCTCTTCCCCTTTCTCTCTCTCTCTCTTTCTCTCTCTCTCTCTCTCTCTCTCTCGCTCTCTCCCTCTCTTCCCCTTTCTCTCTCTCTCTCTCTCTTTCTCTCTCTCTCTCTCTCTCTCTCGCTCTCTCTCGCTCTCTCTCGCTCTCTCCCTCTCTTCCCCTTTCTCTCTCTCTTGGAACAATCCGTAATTTTCTCCAAAGATTGTTTTTCCTGCTGTGACACAGACTTAACACTGACAACTAGTGGTCTGGATGTGTCAGAGACTCTGTTACATTAAACATGGTGGGGACCCTCTCATTGGAGCAATCTCTGGTTCACTCAGAGACTAAAAAATTCATTCATTCATTCATTATCTGTAACCGTTATCCAGTTCAGGGTCGTGGTGGGTCCAGAGCCTACCTGGAATCATTGGGCGCAAGGCGGGTATACACCCTGGAGGGGGCGCCAGTCCTTCACAGGGCAACACACACATTCACTCACACCTACGGACACTTTTGAGTCACCAATCCACCTACTAACATGTGTTTTTGGACTGTGGGAGGAAACCGGAGCACCCGGAGGAAACCCACGCAGACACAGAGAGAACACACCACACTCCTCACAGACAGTCACCCGGAGGAAACCCACGCAGACACAGAGAGAACACACCACACTCCTCACAGACAGTCACCCGGAGGAAACCCACGCAGACACAGAGAGAACACACCACACTCCTCACAGACAGTCACCCAGAGGAAACCCACACAGACACAGGGAGAACACACCACACTCCTCACAGACAGTCACCCGGAGGAAACCCACGCGGACACAGGGAGAACACACCAACTCCTCACAGAGACTACAAAATATTTAATGAAATTATCACTCAATAATAATCCATTCCATAAACACAGTGTGCTCTATTTCAGTGTCAAATCTTCTCGCTGAAAGGGTCACTTCTGTACCTTATAGATATCTACATATAATGACAATAGCTGCTTTGTTAAAACCCACTAAAGCTGTGAGTGTGTTGTATTCGGTTACACTCCTATGAACTTGTTAAAGCGCCAGTGGGTTGATTTTCTCAAAGACAAACCACACTTTCTCACAAACTAATGTGAATGTCTCGATTCATGCACGGCACAATGGCAGGTATTATCCTTCTTTATGAAACCAGGCGTAATAATTCATCCCCTAGAAGCTTGAGTTCTCTAACAGACCTGAGCCCAACTCGACTCACAGCAGCTGCACACTGCACTCTTCTCTTCTGCCAGTGTTTCATTGCCTGCTTTAAACTGTTTCTTCCAAGGGTTGAAAACACTAAACACACTGGTAGTAGCCCGGAGAATGTTTTTTTTTTTACCTGTTGAGTCGGTGGCACCAGCTGCAGTTGAAGTTGATCTCGGCTGCAATGCAGGTAGAGCAGCTGGTGAACTGCAGACATGCTGAGAGAGAGTGTGTGGCATTAGCATCACAGAGGACACATGGGTCACAACAATCAAGCCAATCACACCAAGAAAGGGTTTAAAAGGTCTTGACTGTGCTGGAGAAGAGCTAACACCTGGAGCTATTACCAGAAGATAAGTGCTAACAGACAATGAATGGATGAGTGAATGAACTCATGACATGTCTACATTTATATAACTGAAGGATTAAGACTACTTCCCTGTTGGTTCTGAGGTCAGGATTAGGGTTAAGTCTAAGCTCAGTTTATTCTTATTACGTATAAGCTGTGGTTTTTCTGAATAGCTTTTACTTGTTTTAAAGGAGCATTGGACAAACTAAGGCTGGTTGATCTCTGCACAGCACAAATACACTGACATTTCATAAAAACTACTGTGTGTGTGTGTGTGTGTGTGTGTGTGTGTGTGTGTGTTCACTTACTAGGCAAAGGCATCATCTCCACAGCTGTGCTATTTGTGATTTTTGTCTTGAGCAGCTCCACACGATGATACTCATAAATGGTCTTCCGCCGAACATCTGGAGACAAAGACACACACACACACACACACACACACACACACACAAACAGAAATGCATTACATTATGAATAATTTACCATGCTGACAGAGAGAGAGAAGCAGAAAGAGAAGGTGGGGGGTGGGAAGCTAGGGGTCATGTTAAGGACAGCACCCTCTTTTTCCCTCCTGTCCATCTCTTCTCTGTGTGTGTGTGTGTGTGTGTGTGTGTGTGTGTGTGTCTCGGCTGTGTAACACAGTTCCTCTCAGAATCACACTCGATGACGCTGTGTGACGTTTTATGACCCCATATGTCACCTGTCGTCCCGCTGTGCGTCTTGGGATCACCGTGAACACCGTTTCACTCAATGTCCCCTTAGTCATTTTCTCTCCTTCTCCTAAAACGCATCATTTCATTCCTCTGCTCCATCCCTCGTTCCGTATGCAGAGAGAAAATGAGAGGAGGGCTCTAGTAAGTGGAACTGAACAAGAGCGTTTGGGCTAGTGATGAATTTTGTGATGAGTTTTCTCAGTGTGTGGAGGCCGCTCCGAGTGACTGTCAATGAGGAGTGTGGTGTGTTCTCCCTGTGTCTGCGTGGGTTTCCTCCGGCTGACTGTCTGTGGGGAGTGTGGTGTGTTCTTCCTGTGTCTGCATGGGTTTCCTCCGGGTGACTGTCTGTGAGGAGTGTGGTGTGTTCTCCCTGTGTCTGCGTGGGTTTCCTCCGGGTGACTGTCTGTGAGGAGTGTGGTGTGTTCTCCCTGTGTCTGCGTGGGTTTCCTCCGGGTGACTGTCTGTGAGGAGTGTGGTGTGTTCTCCCTGTGTCTGCATGGGTTTCCTCCGGGTGACTGTCTGTGGGGAGTGTGGTGTGTTCTTCCTGTGTCTGCGTGGGTTTCCTCCGGCTGACTGTCTGTGGGGAGTGTGGTGTGTTCTTCCTGTGTCTGCGTGGGTTTCCTCCGGGTTACTGTCTGTGAGGAGTGTGGTGTGTTCTCCCTGTGTCTGCGTGGGTTTCCTCCGGGTGACTGTCTGTGAGGAGTGTGGTGTGTTCTCTCTGTGTCTGCGTGGGTGTCCTCCGGGTGCTCTGGTTTCTTCCCACAGTCCAAAAACACACATTAGTAGATGGTTTGGTGACTCAAAAGTGTCCATAGGTGTGTGTGTCGCTCTGTGAAGGACTGGCGCCCCCTCCAGGGTGTGTTCCTGCCCTGTGCCCACTCCAGACCCACCGCGACCCTGAACTGGATAAGTGCTTACAGACAATGAATGAATGAATAAAATCAGAAACTTTTCCAATTTGGTATTTCAAAATGAATATCGAATGGCCCAAAGAGACATGGATCCAACAGCTATATTGTTTATTTTGAATGTAACCTGTAGAAGAAAATAGCCTCACACAGCTCATAATACATGGGTTGGCCACCACTGCACTAAACCAAAGCTTACATGTACTTATATACAATAACAGAACAAGGTCCTGCACATGCTTCTGCAGCACTTTTCCCTTGATGGAACTCATAACAAATGCAGAGACCAATACGTTCTTCTCGCATTCAATTTTTGAAACTACACCAGTTTTAGAGTGGGAGTATATTCGAATATTAATTTACAATTATACATTACACAGAAAATGATTTAAGGCTTATTTGTGCACCTAATACTTTGAAATCCAGGAGCAAAATGACTGTAGGTTTAAAGTAAAGAATGTTTATGACCTGCATGTGTGGTGTTTTAAAAGGTTAATGAATGTTACTTGTATTAAAAAAATTCTTAATGTTCCAGTTTCCACCAAAACATTAGATAAGTATAAAAACAGAAGTGTAGTTCTTGTAAACACAAGATGTAAAGCAAGTATTTGTTGTATAATTGTATACAGGAGGTCCTCGGGTTACGTCAGTCCCGAGTTACGATGTTTCGTGGTTACGACACATCTCCCATTTACTGTATAAAGCCTTGTTTTGACTTAAGTGGTTTTGCGTCGTAAACGTCGTAACGTAAACTTGGTGTTTGGTGTGCGCGGCGCGACGGAAGAATACACGGTTACACGGCTCGGGACCGATGAGGATAGGTGTGAGGATAGGATAAGTGCTTACAGTATGTTATTTACGTACAGTATGTACGTATGTTCCAACTTACACCGAAAATCGGTTTACGACGCGACATAGGAACGAATCAACGTCGTAAGTCGAGGACCCCCTGTAATGATGTCATTAAAAGTAGTCCTTACTCCTAAGGGTTAAACATTCATATTAGGAGTCTGACTAAAATGTATTCTGTGTGTAACACTCTTAATTATACATTAGTGATTCTCTCTCTCCCTCTTTTTCATACACACACACACACACACACACACACACACTACAAAAATATGTGGACTACAGCAGGTGTATGAGACAGGTCGTTGAATTAGCTCAAGCAGTGATGTGGAAAATTGGCTTACAGTTTACAGTGGCAAGGTAACAAACAGACTGTGTGTGTGTGTGTGTGTGTGTGTGTGAGGGGGGGTGGTGGTGGTGATAGAGTCTACTTAAATCTCATTTGTCAGACCCACCTACTCATTATGCACACATGATACATAATGGTTTATTAGGCTACACGACACACACATACGGCTCTAAGGACAATTCCCTAAACCGGCATTTAACACCTGTTTATCCTTAATGTTGTTGAACTGTTGTAAAAAATGTTTTATCCTGAATTGCTGCTGGTCACATGCTTGTGCTCTGTTGCTTAAAGGGAAAGTCTATGATTGTGGAGAAACGCTGTTCTCTGGTCTGTTAACATTCAGAAGCTCTCCCGAATTTAGAGTCAGTTCCATCCATCCATCCATTATCTATAAGTGCTTATCCAATTCAGGGTCGCGGTGGGTCCAGAGCCTACCTGGAATCATTGGGCGCAAGGCGGGAACACACCCTGGAGAGGGCGCCAGTGAGTCATTTGCATATACAACAAAAATAAGTCAGTGTTTCCCACCTATAGAGCAGGAATAGAGCAATATCCTCATCTCTGTTCGTGCTTCCCAATGTTTGGGGGTCTCTTTGTTGTCTAAAAACCTCAAAAATACTGTTTTACTAATGTGAGCACACACACACACAGACACAGAGAGAGAGAAAGACTAGCATACTGGACCTAGACACTTTGGTTCTTTTACCTATTTACAGACACTTGGGCTTCTTAAACACATTAGACCGGGTTTGAACACGCAAACAGCCTGGAGAGCAGCAAATGATGAGGAAACATCCTCTGAGTTTTATAAAATGTTTTTTAAAATTACAAAAGTGAATGTCGTAGTGACTCTTAAGTAACATATGTTATGTACTGTATTCAGCACCTGTATTCCATATTTGTGTTACGCGTGAGGAGGGTGGTGGACCCAAGCGCAGGGCAGAATATGAGATTTTAATAATTTATATTAGTTTTCTTATTTTTAATTAGTTGATCAAAACAGAACCAGCATTTAGTGACTCATGTTGTGCTTAAGCAACTGTGGTGGAGTATGTGCCAGATGGGATCTGAATCTCCAACGCTGTACTCAGTAGAGAGAGTGGGGATATGGGTGGAAAATTTGCCTTAAAAGAGGTGTAAGGAAAAAGGCGGGAAAATTCACAAAGGAAAAACCACTCTTGGTGTGTACAAACAAAAGACAGCTTTCTGAATAACAAAAATCAAACAAACAAACAACAACAACAACAAAGGCAAATTCAAAACAACCAAAATCAAAGCTCTTTCCCTTAATTTATGTTTTACTTTAAAGTTTTCTTTTCTTATGTTTTACTTTCTTTATCTTGACTTCTTCGCTTTGTTTACCTTTGTTTTTTTTGTTAACTGAATGCTCACCTTTATCAGACACGCCTCTACAAAGGTGTGACAAAGAGTGAGGCTTCATGCTGGGTTTTTATACTGTTGTACACAGCTGTGGCTGGTTGGTGCTGAATGTTTGGCAAACAGGAATTCTGGGTATTGGAGTTTTAGGACCCAACTCCACCATGTCTTCCTCTGTGCCGACCAGTCCTCCTGCTGGCAGCCGGCGGTACAGTTTCACCCATCACAATTTGTACATTTAGGGAGCAAAAAGAAGTTGTATACTCTACTTGTGTAATTTCTGAGCAATATTGTTGTGCTGATTGTTTTTTCTGATAAAGTAAATGGTGAGTGTGAAGACCAGATTCAGATGTTACATTTATATTCACGCAATGACAGAAGACAGTGCTCTGATGCTGGTTGCCATGGTGACACCACATTCACAAAAGAGTTTGCAACGCTCAGCAGAGATGGACTGATTTGTCATAGTTTGTGAAATAGACATTTCTGCCCTCAGCTTGAGCAGAGACCACTGAACCTCAACCAAAACACTAAAGACTGTAATGGAAAATCCTGACTAGTGGCTGTTAATATTCTCCTCTTGTGTTCCACCATTACCCTCCAACTCTCATTTATATTAGCGACATATATTTACGATATCCAGAGTTACACACTACAATAATAATGTTGTAGGGGCCAATGAAGAGTTAGGAGTCCTGCCTAAGGTGGAGTGTAGTTACCCAGAAGGGGAACTAAACCCGAGAATACAGTGATGTTATGCACTACACTACAACATGCTACACTACTGTACACTACATTATATTACACTACATTAAATTACACTACATTACTGTACACTACACTTCACTACAACATGTCACACTACAATACTGTACACTACATTACACTGCATTACAATACACTACACTACTACACTACAATATGCCACACTACATTGCTGTACACTACGCTTCCCTACAATACTGTTCACTACATTACTGTACACTACACTACTACACTACAATATGCCACACTACATTACTGTACACTACGCTGCACTCCACTACAATATGCCACACTACATTACTGTACACTACGCTGCACTACAATACAATATGCCACACTACATTACCGTACACTACGCTGCACTACACTACAATATGCCACACTACATTACTGTACACTACGCTGCACTACACTACAGTATGCCACACTATATTACTGTACACTACACTACAATGTGCCACACTACATTACTGTACACTACGCTGCACTACACTACAATATGCCACACTACATTACTGTACACTACGCTGCACTCCACTACAATATGCCACACTACATTACTGTACACTACGCTGCACTACAATACAATATGCCACACTACATTACCGTACACTACGCTGCACTACACTACAATATGCCACACTACATTACTGTACACTACGCTGCACTACACTACAGTATGCCACACTATATTACTGTACACTACACTACAATGTGCCACACTACATTACTGTACACTACGCTGCACTACACTACAATATGCCACACTATATTACTGTACACTACACTACAATATGACACACTACATTGCTGTACACTACACTACAATATGCCACACTACATTACTGTACACTACGCTGCACTAAACTACAATATGCCACACTACATTACTGTACACTACGCTGCACTACACTACAGTATGCCACACTACATTACTGTACACTACACTACTACACTACAATATGCCACACTACATTACTGTACACTACGCTGCACTACACTACAATATGCCACACTACATTACTGTACACTACGCTGCACTACACTACAGTATGCCACACTATATTACTGTACACTACACTACAATGTGCCACACTACATTACTGTACACTACGCTGCACTACACTACAATATGCCACACTATATTACTGTACACTACACTACAATATGCCACACTACATTACTGTACACTACGCTGCACTAAACTACAATATGCCACACTACATTACTGTACACTATGCTGCACTACACTACAGTATGCCACACTACATTACTGTACACTACACTACAATATGCCACACTACATTACTGTACACTACACTACAATATGCCACACTATATTACTGTACACTACACTACAATATGACACACTACATTAATGTACACTACGCTGCACTACACTACAAAATGCCACACTATACTACTCTACACTACACTTCACTACAATACGCAGCACTATTGTACACTACACCACCGTACATTTCACATTACACATTAAAATATAACAAACTACACCACATCACACTACACCACACTATATTACATTGAATTATATAATATACAAATACACCACACCAAAATACACTATACTACACCACACTCTACAGCACTAAACTACATCTCACTACACCACACTACATTACAGTAAACCACACATCACTACATCATGTTATACTGCAGCCCCCTCCAGAGTGTATTCCTGCCTTGCGCCCAATGAGTCCAGGTAGGCTCTGGACCCACCGCGACCCTGAATTGGATAAGCAGTTCAGATAATGAATGAATGAATGAATGAATGAATGAATGAATGAATGAATGTTATACTGCACCCACCCACAACCCACTAAAGCCTACTATATCACACTACAATACACTATACCCCACTGCACAACACTAAACTACAAAAACTATACCACACTACACTTGATGGCACAAGCTATAATCCATTTCAGTTCATTCTGTTTTAGGTCTAATAGAATAGAACACTAGTGACAGGGTAAGCTACCAATCAAAGGGTTGTAGGTTAAAATCCCAGGTGTAGAAAACCTGATTAAGACAATTTACTGCTCCTAGATTGGATATAATTAAGCAGATTACATTTTTAAACACTATAAACAACGGATTTACACATCACCTAGTCCAACAATTCTTCAGGAAAAAAGAGACATTCTTCTGCAGAGCACATGATTACACTCCTGCAGAGCCCTCTGGCTTGAACATTACAATCTGAGAATTATGTGGGACCATGCTCCAAAGCTGCTCATTGTATTCTATAGAGATAAATTGTGTGTACCCAGTATGGTATTTCAACTTAGTGACCATTTTATGACCTCTGTCATATAGCTCATATAACTTTGTTCAACAGAAGCTGGGTGTGGATATATGGCTAGGAATGGTCATCAAAAACCTTGTGTCAACAGATCGGCCTAATCTCCAGCTTCTGTGCACTTGAGCTGAGACCCCTGAGCTGAATTTTGCTGCGAGAAGCTATAGGATGTGTTTCTATATAAATGGAAATGCATTAGACACTATATTTAGTCCTCTCAGTCTCTTGGCTGCAGAAAAGAGATACAAAGAAGGGATTAGTCTCGTTTTCTCTTGACACCATATATATAATTCCATCTCTTCTTCACAGCAGGCTTCTACATCTCTGTACAGTATTTCTGCTGAATTTGAATGTGATTTTTATAGACTGCACACTTACTGCACGCCTCCTATGAAGACAAGGACAGGCTAAGGTCAAAATAAATGACACCACACGTAGATGGAGCATCTGATATATTCAGGGATTTAAGCCAACCTCACTGTCAGAAATCCAGCAGTTGAATTCTGATTGACTCTCTGTACATGCATGCATACGCACGTCCATTAATCGCTTAGCACTTTC
The DNA here is from genome assembly GCF_029633855.1 of Hoplias malabaricus. Lineage (NCBI taxonomy): Eukaryota > Metazoa > Chordata > Actinopteri > Characiformes > Erythrinidae > Hoplias > Hoplias malabaricus. The sequence continues at coordinate 35,132,278 of NC_089808.1, read as the reverse complement.
ACCGTGTTTCAAATGTCTCCCTATACACTATTCCCTACATCACTCACTATATAGTGCACAATTATAGGAAACTGAATTCAGGAGAGAAGTGAACGATTTCAGACACTACCTCATGCAGGTTCTTACCAAACAACCCAGTGTATTATCTGTATCTGCTATTCACTAGTGTACATGGATTGTACACTACTTGTTGTGGGGCATGTGGCCTTTTTGATTGCACTTAAAATTGTCCACATTGGAAACTACTATAAAATGGCAGAACCCCCAAATAGAAAATAGTGTATATTTGTGGACACAGCTGTAGCCTGATACCATTTTCAAGACTGTACACATCATGCCAGAAGAGCAGAGTTGTGATTGGTCCTCATACGTTATTTCCTTTTCCTGCAGAAGTAGGTGGTTCTTGGCCATGTTAAGTGGCGTAAGGTACCAGATTCTCCCTAGAGAGTATGGAAGGTCACCTCACCTACTGCCAGGCCCCAACATTTGGTTGTGGAGCAGTATAACTGTGTTCTCCAGAGTGATGGACTACCATCCAATAGCTTTTGAATGAAGTTCCTGATCTGAGTAATGTTTATGCAGTTTCACGCAATCAAGTGCTCACAGCAGTGTTCTTCCAACTTTTAGTGTATAGCCTTTCCAGAAGAGTAAAAGCTGTTACTGTGGCTAAGTGTGTGTGTGTGTGTGTGACAGCTTTAGGGCAGGAAATTGCGGCTTGTTCAGTGGAGGATGTTCAGAGGGTTAAAAGCCTTTTCCTGTAGGTAATTACCTGACCAGTCTGTGGGGCGTCACCATGCTGACACTTCACCTGCAGTGTGCCCGTGTGTGTGTGTGTGTGTGTTTAATCCTGACAGCGGTTTGTGGTTTAATGAGTTTCCAGCCTCTAATTGGTAACAGCAGGTCTCACTAAAACAGCTCTGTGTCACTCCATCTTCCCATCAAACTCTCACACTCACCCAACATCTTCTCTCTCTCTCTCTCTCTCTGTTTTATTTTCCTCTTACTTTCTTAATGACTATTTTTTATGTATTTCAATCTCTCTCTGTTTCTCTGTCTCACCTCACCTTTGCTCTCTCCTTCTTTGGCATTTTCTCTCACTTCTATTTCACATCCTTCATCCTACAGTCTTTCTATCTGCATTTATCTCTCTCACACTATTCCTCCCTCACTACATTCTCCTTTTCTCCTTTCTCTCTGTCACTCACTATCTTTCTTCTTCTTCTTCTTCTTCTTCTTCTTCCTCTCTCTCTCTCTCTCTCTCTCTCTCTCTCTCTCTCTCTCTCTCAAACAATCCAGTGACAATCCAGAAGACAGAAGAGAGATTTGGGGTCAGTTGATGCAAATGCTGCCCTTTTCTCAAATCACACACACACACACCCTGGTCCTGTCAGTGTGGTAAATATCCGTGCTCAGTGTTGTGCTTCACTCTTCTCCTACAGTCGACATGTTTATTATGTGTATGCTGTCTCCAGCAGAAATGGTCGGGGCCCCTGCTGAGCTGAATGTTCCCAGACCATAAAAGGATCTTCCTGTTCGACAACACAAACACACACACACACACACACACACACACACACACACACACACACACACACAGCTCAGCAGCTGGAGGGACTTCAACATCCGACAGCCCCCCGACAGCAAACGTCTGTCCAAAAACACACCCTGTCAGACAGCTTCCCAAACTCCCATCTCACAGATCAGTTCTGAGCAGCTCCAGCATCAGTCACGCAGTCGACACAGCAGCTCTGTAAGTAGGTCAGGCCCTCAGTAAACCTGCACTCCCCAGGTCAGTACTGAAGCTTAGCACAGGTATCACCTTCACTGACCTTGAAGAGCCATGTATGTGAGTATTAACCCCTACAGCTCGTTTGCCATTACGTCAGTGTAATGTCTGGTACAACTGCTATGGACATTTATGTTCTGTTATGTCTGTAAGCGCTTATCCAGTTCAGGGTCACGGTGGGTTCGGAGCCTACCCGAAATCATTGGACGCAAGGCAGGAACACACCCTGGAGGGGGCGCCAGTGCTTCACAGGGCAACACACACACACTCTCACACCTACAGACACTTTTGAGTCGCCTATCCACCTACCAACGTGTGTTTTTGGACCATGGGAGGAAACCGGAGCACCCGGAGGAAACCCACGTGGACAAGGGGAGAACACACCAAATATATATATATATAATTGTGAAATACTGTAGGAAGCCGTAGTTGCCATCATTTAATTGTAAAATTTACAATTGCAATGTATAAGATATTTTATTATGCTTTTTTCCCCAAACCTGAACTTAATATTCAAGAACACCTTGTATTCAGTACATTACTGCGAATAAAAATATACGCTGTATAAATATTTCACTGTTTACCACAGAAGGAAACATAGATTTGTTGTACAATTAACAGGAAAATACTGTGATTAACTCATGAATGGCCATACTGACAATAAGCGTCATTTATACAGCCCTTAAATGGATGTAGTGCAGAAAGGAATGATAAAATACGCAGTATTTGGGCTTGGTGTGTGATGAGATTCAGGGACTACCACTGTCTAGTGCTCAGACACATGTAGACGGTGAACTCCCCTGATCAATGCATATCTTGTCACACACAGACAGCAAACACAAACACACATACACACAAACAATACCTCCTTCAAGGAAAACCCAGCACATAAAGCCCCAAACACAATGTAAAATACAGAGAATAAACTCGGCACTCGACTAGGCACGCTGGGAGCTTCCCCATGAGTCCCAGCTCCTCCCAGTCCTTGGCCAGTAAAAACACGTTATTTGTTACCCCCCCCCCTCAACTCACAAAGCAGGTAATGCACTTGATCTCATTCTCACCAAACACTGCCTAATTAACTCTGTAAATGTTACTCCTCTACATCTCTCTGACCATTACTTTATTCAGCTCAATGCTTGTCTCCCTCAGCAACCCACTGTGTCCGCTCCCCCTGTCCCCTTCCGGCGCAATCTCCGCAACCTATCTCCCACCCACTTCCCTGCCCTTGTGACTTCTGCTCTCCCACCCCCCAGCACCTTCTCATCTCTTGAGGTCAATGACGCCACAGAGTCACTCTGCACAACAGATGACGAAAAACAAAAGACCCATCACACCTGACACAACTACAATCCCTGCTCTCAGCCTTCTCAACAAATGTCACCATTGCAAAAAAGAAATTCTACCAAGACAAAATCAACAATGCTACTGACACCCGGAAGCTGTTTTCAACCTTCAAGTCTCTGCTGAACCCTACACCTCCACCCCCTGCAACCAACCTCACCGCTGACGCATTTGCTGACTTCTTCACCAGCAAAGTTGCTACAATCAGCAGCCGGTTTTCTGACCCCTCTACACAGCCTCCGGCTCCCCCTTCGAATCCTTCTAAACCTACTGCTTCCTTCCCTTCTTTCACTCCTCTCACAGAAGACGAGGTATCAAATCTTCTTAGAGGTGGCCGTCCCACATCCTGTCCACTGGATCCCATTCCTACCACCCTACTGCAAACCATAGCCCCGTCCGCCCCATTGTGTCCGCAGCCACTCATTCCTCACTAACCTCTGGAACATTTCCAAAGACCTTCAAGCAAGCTCAAGTAAGACCTCTACTCAAAAAACCTGCTCTTGCTCCTTCTATAGTAGAGAACTACCGACCAGTCTCTCTCCTCCCCTTCCTGTCTAAAATCATTGAAAGAGCTGTCTTTAAGCAGGCAACAAAATTCCTCTCCCAAGATAACCTTCTTGACTCGAACCAATCCGGCTTCAAGAGCAGCCACTCGACGGAAACTGCACTTCTGTCAGTAATGGAAGCTCTTAAAGATGCAAAAGCAACAGGTCAATCCTCAGTTCTCATTCTGCTCGACCTATCAGCAGCATTTGATACGGTCAACCACCACATCTTACTAAACAAACTCACTGACATGGGCTTCAAGAACAATGCACTCTCCTGGTTTGAGTCTTATCTCACTGGACGATCCTTCAGTGTGTCATGGCTTGGACAAACATCAGTGCGACACCACCTCACCACAGGTGTGCCCCAAGGCTCAGTGCTGGGACCCCTCTTCTTTGCCTTGTACACTACCTCTCTAGGCCCAATCATACATTCGCACGGCTTCTCCTATCACTGCTATGCAGATAACACACAGCTCTATTTATCCTTTCCTCCAGGAGACACTTCAGTGGCAATTCGAATCTCTGACTGTCTCTCTGACATATCTACATGGATGAAGGAACATCACCTCCAATTGAATTTATCCAAAACTGAACTACTGGTCCTCCCAGCCAAGCAAGCTATTCTCCACAACATCAGCATCAAGCTAGGGTCCCTATCAGTGGCTCCCACCAAGGTTGTAAGAAACCTAGGTGTCATGGTTGATGACCAGCTGACCTTCGCAGATCACGTTACCGCTGTAGCTCGATCGTGCCGCTTCTCCCTATTTAACATAAGGAAGATTAGGCCATACCTAATTCAACATGTAACCCAGCTCCTTGTTCAGACGTTAGTAATCTCCCGTCTAGACTATTGCAACGCCCTCCTGACAGGTCTTCCGGCCTGTGCTGTGAGACCGCTACAGATGATCCAGAATGCGGCAGCACGCCTGGTCTTCAACCAACCAAAAAGAGCACATGTCACACCCCTATTAGTTGAGCTGCATTGGCTACCCTTAGCTGCTCGCATCAAATTTAAATCACTAATGATGGCCTTCAGAGTATTCACTGGTTCTGCTCCCATCTACCTCAATAGACTGTTAAAACCATACATTAGCGCCCGCCCTCTCCGTTTCTCAAAGGAGCGCCTACTAACACGACCAACCCCCCGTACCGGTCAGTTGAGACTATTCTCATCTCTGGTACCACGCTGGTGGAACGAGCTTCCAAGCACAGAGCAACAGAGCAACAGAAACCCTCTCTGCATTCAAGAAATCATTGAAAACCCAGCTCTTCCGAGAGTATCTTTTGCACTGAATGTCTTTCTTTAATGCACTTATTACTTCCTGCATATTGCACTTAATGTAAGGTATTTTGTATAATTTGTGCTGTAGTTCGAATGTTAGATCCTCTTTTGTAAGTCGCTTTGGATAAAAGAGTCTGCCAAATGCATAAATGTAAATGTAAATGTTACATGAATATTACAGATATATACTACAGAGATTTTCTGTTATAAACACAGCACAAACGTATTTAACATTTGCAATAATGTATTTTTCCCTAGTAAACAGATATACAATTTCTATTTTGGTTGAAATACAAACCGGATTCCAAAAAAGTTGGGACACTAAACAAATTGTGAATAAAAACTGATGCAATGCAATGATGTGAAGATGGCAAATGTCAATATTTTATTCAGAATAGAACACAAATCACAGATCAAAAGTTTAAACTGAGAGAATGTATCATTTTAAGGGAAAAATATGTCGTTTCAAAATTTCATGACGTCAACAAATCCCAAAAAAGTTGGGACAAGGCCATTTTTTACCACTGTGTGGCATCCCCCCTTCTTCTTACAACACTCAACAGACGCCTGGGGACAGAGGAGACCAGTTTCTCAAGTTTAGAAATAGGAATGCTCTCCCGTTTATGTCTAATACAGGCCTTAACTGTTCAATCGTCTTGGGCCTTCTTTGTTGCACCTTCCTCTTTATGATACACCAAATATTCTCTATAGGTGAAAAATCTGGACTGCAGGCTGCCATTTCAGTCCCCGGATCCTTCTCCTACGTAGCCATGATGTTGTGATTGCTGCAGAATGTGGTCTGGCATTATCTTGTTCAAAAATGCAGTGTCAGAGACTCGCGGAGGGCGGACTGACGGAGGCGGACACACACGCTAAAACACAGATAAACTTTATTTACGGAAAATAATAACGAAACAGAGAAAGACTTTTGCAAAAACCAAAACAAGGGAAAGCAGAAACAGACAGACTTGTAACTAAATGACGACGGAAAAACAAAACAATGACAAGGAAAACTAAGCGAGGCACAGACGAGATAAAACGGGGAACAGACAAACTGAAGGGAGCGATAGAACTATGACATGGGAAAAGAAACAACTGGATACAAAACACTACCAGGGTGAAATGTCCGACAAGATGAAGTGAGAGAAGGGGACTTAAATACACACACCAACGAGACACACCTGAGACAGATAATGAAAGGGCAGGTTAACAAATGAGAGACGGACGAGGAGGCGGAACAAAGGTGGGACTAAGGCGGAGACAAGGACAACAACAGACAGAGCCATGTGCAGAGAGAGCACATGGCGGGGAAAACAGGCGAGGGCGTGACATGCAGGGTCTTCCCTGAAAGAGATGACGTCTAGATGGGAGCATATGTTGTTCTAGAACCTGAACATAGTTCTCTGCATTAATGGTGCCTTTCCAGACATGCAAGCTGCCCATGCCACAAGCACCCATGCAACCCCATACCATCAGTGATGCAGGCTTCTGAACGGAGCATTGATAACAACTTGAGTTATCCTTGTCCTCTCTGGTCCGGATGACATGGCGTCCCAGTGTTCCATAAAGAACTTCAAATCGTGACTCATCCGACCACAGAACAGTCTTCGATTTTGCCACACTTCATTTTAAAAGACCCCTGGCCCAGTGCAAACGTCTCAGCTTGTGGAGCTTGCTTAGAAATGGCTTCCTCTTTGCACTGTAGAGTTTCAGCTGGCAACGGCGGATGGCACGGTGGATTGTGTTCACTGACAATGCTTTCTGGAAGTATTCCTGAGCCCATTCTGTTATTTCCTTGACAGTGGCGTTCCTGTTTGAGGTGCAGTGACGTTTAAGGGCCCGGAGATCAAGAGTATCCAGTAGAGTTTTACGGCCTTGACCCTTACGCACAGCAATTGCTCCAGATTCTCTGAATCTTTTGATGATGTTGTGCACGGTTGATGATGATAACTTAAAAGTCTTTGCTATTTTACACTGGATAACACCATTCTGGTATCGCTGCACTATCTTTCTGCTCAACAATGGTGGAATTGGTGATCCTCTTACCATCTTGGCTTCATAGAGACACTGACACTCTGAGAAGCTCTTTTTATACCCAATCATGTAGTCAATTGACCTAATTAGTGTTAATTGGTCTTCCAGCTGTTCATTATATGCTCAATTTCCTTTTTCCAGCCACTTATTGCTACTTGTCCCAACTTTTTTGGGATTTGTTGACATTGTGAAATTTTAAATCAACATATTTTTCCTTTAAAATGTTACATTTACTCAGAGTAAATTTTTGATCTGTCATCTATGTTCTATTACGAATAAAATATTGACATTTGCCATCTCCACATCATTGCATTCAGTTTTTATTCATAATTTGTTTAGTTTCCCAACTTTTTTGGAATCCGGTTTGTATATATTTAAGGTATTTCACAGTTACAGCTTACAGTTTACAGACTTTTGCTGTAGTTTTTTTTACTGTAAAATTTACAGATTTTTTACAGTGTAAATAAAGCTTTGGTTAATGTCTGAAAGTTTTGGGTTACTGTGCATGTGTGAAAGGGGCTTTATCTCCCGGTCACAGAAAGACTACAGGGTTGCTGATGACTGACCTTGCAATCTCCCAATGATAAGCTCAGACCTTAGGTAGTTTAGATGACTCTGTGCCAGAGACAGCTGCTCCCCACAAGCTGTTCGGTAGTAACTGTCACAAGCTTTACAGTTACATCTGTCAGGGCTGTGACACAAGATGTTTGTGATAATACCAATATACTTTTTTTTTTAAATGATTTTAGAAAATCCATACGTTGATAATATCAATCCTCTGACTTGTTTATGTAATCATTTGGTGTAAGTTCTTTACGTGAGTCATTTAAACACAGCATCAGGATTGGTGGAGGTGGTTTAGTTAAAACAAATATCAGATGTACAAGAACCACATAGTAATACTTGAGATATGACAGAAGTCTGTAACAACAAAACAGGGAAACAACTAATCTGTCTCACCAGCTCAAGCAGAAGCACCCAGTTGAGTTTGAGGAAAGTCAAAAATGCGAGCAGCTCAACAGCCAATGAGCTCTCTCCCAATCAGACAATGACTCAGCACTGCATCTATTTTTAACAATTATAATAAAATACATGAGTAACAATTATTTTGTTGCAATAATATATACTTGAAATTAACATTTTTCACTGTTTTGTCATTTCATCAATAATACTTTTATCATAAAAATGTTGAGCTTGCTTGAGGGCAGAGCATGGAGAGTTCATAGACTATTTAATAACACCATGTTTTTGATTATTAAGGGTGAAGGGAATTTCTGAAATGCTCCTGTCATCTGTGGCTGATTCTCTCTTTTCTGTTTCTCCACTGCACTGATGTGGTGGGAATTCACAGCTGCCAGAAAGCATTTTAAAGGGAAACAATGAAGTGTGTGTGTGTGTCTGACCTAGAATATCCTATCTCCACCATCTTTACATCATCTCTGCCAACAAGAACCTAATGCCTGAGCCTGCATTTCTGTGTTCTCTGCAATGCTTTCAAGCTGCATGAAGCACCAGCGAAGGTCTCGTATCAAATAAAAACGTGCCATTAGCTCTCCAATGAGTTAGAAAGTCATGATCCTTAATTCATCGTAATCTGAAATGATTTGCGTGGGTTTGTTCTCACGTGACCCCTGGATTGGCTGGTCTGAGGTTTACACCAGAGTTATATTTCGTTTGGCAAACTGGCTGACATCAGCATCATTAAAGTTTATTGGTCAGATCAGTAAGAAGCTCTTCACAGAGAAACAGCCTCCTCTACTCTCTACACTAACCTCCTCCACTCACTGGCTCAGTCTGAGGAAACACTTCCAACAGTTCCAGTCGTTTCTGCTATGTTTCCTGGGGATGTATCTTATTTCTCTGCCCCAAAAAGCAACACATGAGGAACATAGAATCCTCTGGATTTAAAATAAAAATAGTTTCTTTTAGAGATTTAACCATAAACAATACTCATCCTTTGGCTGAGTATTAAATTAATATAAAATTCAGTGAAGCCTCTGACACTGACACTTACTTTAAAGTACATGAGCGTACAAAGGTTTGGAAACATATGGTGCTTTTCAACTGCATGGTGCCCACTCTACTCGGATGTACCCCACCAATTTGATCAGTGACATCACAAAATAGTTTAATTTACTCATTGCGAATTTGTGTGTTGTTGTTTCGTGACTAAAGACAGCTCCACGCATTTCAGACAATGTTTTTTATTGTTCAATGTTGCACCGTGAATCTTTTGTCAGCCACCGATCAACTCATATGACCTCTACTGCAGGTTGGGGGTTTTACAAATGGCTAATTTGTGTGAATGTCTGTATTTCCGGGTGACTGTATGTGAGGAGTGTGGTGTGTTCTCCCTGTGTCTGCGTTGGTTTCCTCCGGGTGACTGTCTGTGAGGAGTGTGGTGTGTTCTCCCTGTGTCTACGTGGGTTTCCTCCGGGTGACTGTCTGTGAGGAGTGTGGTGTGCTCTCCCTGTGTCTGTGTGGGTTTCCTCCGGGTGACTGTCTGTGAGGAGTGTGGTGTGTTCTCCCTGTGTCTGCGTGGGTTTCCTCCGGGTGACTGTCTGTGAGGAGTGTGGTGTGTTCTCCCTGTGTCTGCGTGGGTTTCCTCCAGGTGCTCCGGTTTCCTCCCACAGTCCAAAAACACACGTTGGTAGGTAGATTGGCGACTCCAAAGTGTCTGTAGGTGTGAGTGAATGTGTGTGTGTGTATGTTGCCCTGTGAAGGACTGGCGCCCCCTCCAGGGTGTGTTCCTGCCTTGCGCCCAGTGATTCCGGGTGGGCTCTGGACACACCGTGACACTGAACTGGATAAGCGGATGCAGATAATGAATGAATGAATGAATAAATCAGAAAAAACAAAACACAAAATAAAGTTGCCTTTACAATGGAATTATTAACAGTGACATTCATTATGTGTCTAATTCACTTGCCTTGCTGTGACACACACCTCTGTTACATACGACTGATGCAGCACACAAAATAAACCTCAAACACAGTGAGCACAGTAACAGTCTCTAATCCACTGCAATAATATTTGTTTAAAATAATCACAAAACAGTCACATCATTCTACTGTCCTGAAACGTTCCAACAGATTTTGTTATCACCATAAATATTGGTCAATGCAGGAACCACTGCACTCACAGTTCATCATCAAACTCCACCTAGGAGTACATCCATTTACTCACAAGCTATTGAATTCATTTTGTCCATTGGATCAATATGGAAATGACTGGATGAACGACACTCTTCACTGATTTCAGGCACTGAAGCTGATTTATCAACTGCACTCAAACCTCTGCTTCCACATGCTGTTAACTGATTTACCTCATTGTAACACCTCAAGAGGTGGACAACACTGCGCACATTTATTATATAAATGACTAATTGTATTTAAATAATGAGGAAAAATAAAAGTGTAGGGAAACATGGATGTAGAACTAGTGCCTGGGAAATCACAGAGATCCACAAATCCAGCAGTTCTCTGTCTGGGCCCTGGACCCTGTACTTCAGAAGAGCTGCTGAACTAACCTTACATTACTGTGGATTAGGAGAGTTTGACACAGCTGAGTAAAGTAAATAATAAGAGCAGTGTAATGGCAGGGTGGAGCGCCGGGACGTCTGAGAGTCATGTCTGGGTTAATAATCCTGGCGTGGAACTGTGGGATGTGGGGAATGGAGGTTTGTGGCAGTGTGGAGGAGTGTGGGAGAGTTTATTTGAAAAGAGACAGAGAGAAAGAGAGAGAGAGGGAGCTGGGAGACGGGGAGGAGGAGGAGGAGGACAGAGAATGGCCTTTGGGCTGAAATGCATTTGAAGCCACTTTCAATCAGAGGCAATAAATATAAACACACCTCACATTCGGCTGAACCTCAGAACACGTTTGATCTCTCGCACGCTGCTATAACACACTGACACTTTCATTTCACTTCTGTTTTAAGATATGAAGCATTTTTAACGGTGCCATCCTCATTCGGAAACCGTCAGCTGTCAGAATGCGTTTGTACGAGTGCAGCCAACTGAAATAACTCAGCAAAGACACGGCATCTTTCACTGAAAGTTGTGACTGCGACCGTGCAGCTGTAAACCACTCAGCAGGAGATGGACTACAGTTTAATGGACAGATCTCTAATTGCAGAACTACAAAAATGTAGGGAACACACCCTGGAGGGCCATTCACAGGTGATCCGACACTCACACACTCATATATATGGACAATTTTGCATGGCCAGTCCACCTACCAACCTGTGTTTTTGGACCATCAGAGGAAACCCATGCAGTCACTGAGAGAACACACCACACTCCTCACAGACAGAGACCCGAGGCAGGGCATGAACCCTCCACTGTGCTGCACATGTTAACAATGTAATATTAACTGTAACGGAGCAGGATGAGTGAATGAGTGAGGCATTGGTGAGTAACAGAGTATCTGAGGGAGTGAGTGAATGAGTGAGGGAGTCATGAGTGACAGAGTAGCTAAAGAAGTGAGTGAATGAGTGAGTGTGTGACTGAGAAATCGAGAGTGTGTTTGACCTGAGAAAATGATGGCATGAGACGATGAATGTGTGCCTGAGTAATTGAGTGAAGGATTGCGTCAGTGTGTCATTGAGTGAGAGGATGAGTGTATAAGTGAGGCACTGATGAGTGACAGAGTGGCTGAGGGAGTGAGTGAATGAGTGCGAGACTGAGTAACCGATTTAGAGTCAGTGAGTGAGTGATTGTATGAGTAACTGAAGGACAGACTGAAAAAATGAATGAGTGAATGTGTGAGTGCATAACTGCATAAGCGAATGAGTAATTGTGTGGTTGCTGGAATTACTGACTGTGTGTGTGTGTGTGTGTGTGAGACTGAAACTGAGTTAAAGAGTGAGTGAGTGAGTGAATGAATGAGTGAATGGTACTAGACATGTACCCCAGAAATGTAAGAATATCGTGACAGTCTCTCTTCTTTAAAAGAGTGCAGAGAGGAAATACAATTAATGTGTGTGGGACTCACTGGGGATCTGCTGGATCCTGTGGACCACCACAAAGGCGTCTGAAAGCCCCACCTTCACCGGGTGGTTGACAGAGCTGATCCTGGCGATCTGAATTGGAACCTGAGAACAGAACCCAAAACAACACTAATTAATAACTACACCGTTCACTACAAATAGTTCTAACCAAGATATGAATACATGCACAGCACTGTGTTTATCCAGAGCGCCTTACACCGACACATAATCAGACTACAGTGGGAGAGGCAGTGTTAAGTGTTCCTGCCCAAGCTGGGATTTGAACCCCAGGCTGCTGTGTGGAACTGCCATTAATGAACTCATTCATTCATTTTTCTGTAACCACTTCATTCTCATCAGGGTCGTGCGGGTCCCGAGCCTACCCACAATCACTGGGCACAAGACAGCACGGAAGTCCCTGGACCCAACTCCAACATGTGTGCTTGGACTGTGGGAGGAGACCGGACCAGCAGGAGGAAACCCATGCAGACACAGGGAGAACACACCACACTCCTCCCCGAGTAAGAAGAAAAGGTGATCTTCAGGAAGGTCACTAATACTGGATGAGGAGACGCTTCCGCTCATTCCAAAGGGACTGGGTGGAGCTCCATTTCTCCAGACACTTTGGTCTATGCTTATTACTGGGCATGGTGACCGTTGGCTCATGTGCAGCTGCTCCAGAGTGTCCCAATTTCATGGAGATTATATTAGCTGTGTGCACACAAATGAACATCTGTATCCACAATAGCAGTGAGAGAGCAGTGCAGAGTTCAGCTATGACTGAGAGACAAACAACCATCACAGAGAGAGAGAGAGAGAGAGAGAGAGAGAGAGAGAGAGAGAGAGAGAGAGAGAGATTTCTGAGACAGCTGTCAGTGTAAACAGGAAATTGTTTAATATAGAGACAAAACAAGGGCTATGTCTGAAATGCCCCCTATTTACTATATAGTGCACTGTTATAGGGCTCTGCCATTTTGTAGCAGTGTTCAAAAACAGTACAGCATATGCACTGAGATTAGAAAACTAAGATTCTGCCCATAGAAGTGTATAGTGTTTCTTCACAAACCCACATGAGGTGTAGTGTCCAAAATCATCCATTACCATCGTGAATTCATTCATTCATTTATTCAGTCATTCATTTTCTAAAACCCCTTATCCAGTTCAGGGTCGCGGTGGGTCCGGAGCCTACCTGGAATCATTGGGCGCAAGGCGAGAACACACCCTGGAGGGGGGGGCCAGTCCTTCACAGGGCAACACACACACACACATTCACTCACACACTCACACCTACGGACACCTTTGAGTTGCCACCTACCAACGTGTGTTTTTGACTGTGGGAGGAAATCGGAGCACCCAGAAGAAACCCACGCAGACACAGGGAGAACACTGAATTCAGTTCCTTATAATAGTGCACTATATAGTGAGTAATTTAAGGAATAGTGAGTAGGAGCCATTTTACTCAATAGGTATTTAAGCTCTAATAGTGTCCCAATCCAACTACCTGCTAAATATGGATGGTGTGGGTGTGAGTTTGTTTAACCAAGTGGATAAATGAATGAGTTCCAGGCCAGTTCCATAACATACTCCACAGCTAATCAGAAAACAAGAAACGAAAACAGGAAAACATGTCAACACACCTCTTTGTAGGCGAAGACGATTCTCCCGTCGCTGTGTAGCGTGGCCTGGAAGGTGAAGCTGCCCAGATTATATGAGTCCTGAAGGTGAACATGATCCCACTGGACCACCAGTGCAGTACCTTTACACACACACACACACACACTTTTTTCATAAATGATAGAAACAAATATATATAAAGTATATGCTTTGAATTTCCTTTCACTTCCACGCACAGACCCCTCATGAGCACCACCTACCCCTATAACTCCATTGTGTACGTAAACATCTGACCACTAATGAAATGCTGAAATGTCCAGTCATTCTTTACCCTATTCATCGCTGGTCAGTTTCTGACCACAGGAGCAGATATGAATGATCAGTGATTAAATGGTGGGCCATTGTCAACTCAACACAAGTCAGTGTCGGGGTCCAACAACCAAACAAACCCGGCCAAGAGCCGCAATGTGGTCTCAAACTGACCACTGATGAAGGCCTAGAGAATCTGAAACACAAACTATATCAGCAGATTGAGTAACAATATGGAAGCTCCAAACTGACACATACCCCAAGATTGGACCCTGCAATTACACACACACACAGATGCAAACAGGCAGACTGGTATCGATCAGTCAGAGCTCTCACTGACGCAAATTAACTTAATCAGCCCTGATCGAGTTATGGCAGTGATGCGGATCTCTGCCTTATTATATCCCAGAGCTCTCATTGTGGTCCGCACACATACGTCTGGACATGCATTACATGACATCACCACAGAGCAGGGGCCAGCCAAGGTCTAAAGGCTACAGAAGTGGGCTTGGGACTGAAACATAACTGCTTCCCAAGTGCCGAGGTTGCTGTGTGTGTGTTCACTGCTCCAAATCACTAGTGTGTGTTAGTGCTGGGCGATATGAGCGCAAATCAATATCACGATTAATTTAACATTTTACTTCGATTACGATTAATTAATGATTATTTTGTTTTTGTGTTTTTGACGCTCTTAGTTCAGTGACGAAGCTTGTACTGTAAATATGCTCCAGTATTAAACATGGAATATTTTTTCTAATGTTGCTGGGAGCTTCTTCCTCTTGTTTTTTCTCAGTGTTTACATTTGTCTCCTTCTGGTTCAGTGTAGTCTTAACACAGTCAAAACACAGCACGTCCAAACCACAGCTGTGGTGTTTATCTTGGGTAGTAGCTGCTCGAGTCGCTCGGTCGCCCTCGGTTGCTTCAGTGTGGCAGATAGGGGCAGAATCACATGACTAAAGCTTGGTAATGTGATTTTAAAGGGACAGTACATGAACACACAGTGGGGACATAACAGAATAAAAATAATAGATATAGACAAGGCTATGTCGATTAGAAATTCTGAACGTTGATTTCAAATTATTTTTTAATTAACTGCCCAGCCCTAGTGTGTGTGGCTGTGCGTTCAAACCTGCTTACACACTTGCACTGAGGGAAACACAGTCCCCACAAAGTAACACATCAGAACCATTCCATGATGCTTGTTGTTTTACACTGGACACTGCGTCACGAGGCGAAAGCAGTCTCTGCTTACCCTGCATTTTCCTGTGATAACACTATTTACAAAGGTTTATTATTTGTATCCTGCTTTAATAATCTGTATATTGTGTAAATTTAAACACAGCGTTTAGTTTGGAATTGATCCAACATCAGGCTGTTGGTCTGGTTACTTTTACAAGGCCAAGGTTTGCTCTGAAATGCTGCTACAGTTTAAAATACAGCTGTTTGTAGACTGTACATTTAGCGTGAAAACTGAACAGTGGACTGCTTCTGCGTGACGTGTGGCTGATAAACACAGCAGAGTAACGTGCACTGCATTTCACTGAAATGAGCTTTGAAAAGCAGACAGGTTTTAAAGATGGGTTAAGAGAGAGTTAAGGGTAGGGTTAAGCTGGTAGTCCTTAAGGAAAGTGGAAGACTACATACAGATGGAAGACTTAAAACACATGGTTAAAGAAACATGACACAGTCTCTGTATTAACTCTCCTTTCTGTCTCTCTCTTTCTCAGTCCTTTATATCTGCCTTTCTTTCTGTTTTTCTCACTGTATCTTATGGTTTTATGGTTCACACACACACACACACACACACACACACACACACACACACAGTAACTCTCTCTCTGTTTCTTCTGATATAAGCAGGATAAGTCTTTACCATTGTCGAAGTAAATGACGGTTGAATTTCTTGACAGACTGGGGTCAAAGTTGGCCATGAGAGGAGCGATGTACTGAGTGGCGGTCAGCATCCTGTGGACCACGTCTCCAGTGTAGATAAAGCCTGCAAAACAGCAAATATAACACATGGGTCAAAAGTTCACGCAAACAATGGTCCCCTGTGTCTGCACTGAATGCTGAGATCTACCCTGTGTGGCCAGTGTGTGGACGTTCAGAGTTTCCTCTGAAATCCAGAGCTTTAACAAAGTGTTTGTCACCCCCAAGGACCTTAAAAAAATGTGCAGACCACCTACATGTGCCCAGTCATTCTATTCTGTATCTGGTAAATGCCAGATATAAATCTAATAACGCTGCCTACGCTTCTAATAACGCTTCTAATAATGCTGCCATCATTTATTCATTGTTAGAGTGAACAGTTAAAGCTCCAGAAAAAAAAACCAGATCGGTGAAAAAACAAAAACATCCGCCCGCTCCTCCTCACTCATTTCTCTATCCTGGCCTCCAGCCAGTGCCGGCCCGCCCGTGATTAATTAACTAATTAAGCACATAAACTCCCATCACTTCAGTGCATTCAGCTGAGTCATTCAGCACCGCCTGCATGAGCGCACACACTTTTATACACACTGCTACAGGGATATGTGTGTATATACGTATAAGGATGAGTGTTTGTATTTCAATTATGTGTGTTTAAATAAACGTTGAGTGTGTAAATGTAAATGTTGAGTGTGCATATGTAAATGAGGAGTGAGTATTTGCAAAGGATAAGTGTTTGTATTTCAATTATGTGTGTTTAAGTTAATATTGAGTGTGTAAATGTGAAGGATGAGTGTGTATATGTAAATGAGTGTGTATATGTAAATGTATAAAAGTAAAGGAGTGTGTACATGTAAAAGATGAGTGTGTATATGTAAATGTGTGTGTATATGTAAATGTATAAAAGTAAAGGAGTGTGTACATGTAAAGGACGAGTGGGTACATGTAAAGGACGAGTGGGTACATGTAAAGGACGAGTGGGTACATGTAAAGGACGAGCGTGTACATGTAAAGACGAGTGTGTACATGTAAAGGACGAGTGGGTACATGTAAAGGACGAGCGTGTACATGTAAAAGATGAGTGGGTACATGTAAAGGACGAGTGTGTACATGTAAAGGACGAGCGGGTACATGTAAAGGACGAGCGTGTACATGTAAAGGACGAGTGTGTACATGTAAAGGACGAGTGTGTACATGTAAAGGACGAGTGTGTACATGTAAAGGACGAGTGTGTACATGTAAAGGACGAGTGTGTACATGTAAAGGACGAGTGGGTACATGTAAAGGACAAGTGTGTACATGTAAATGACGAGTGTGTACATGTAAAGGACGGGTGTGTACATGTAAAGGACGGGTGTGTACATGTAAAGGACGAGTGTGTACATGTAAAAGACGAGTGTGTACATGTAAAGACGAGTGTGTACATGTAAAGGAGGAGTGTGTACATGTAAAGGACGAGTGTGTACATGTAAAGGACGAGTGGGTACATGTAAAGGACGAGCGTGTACATGTAAAGGACGAGTGAGTACATGTAAAGACGAGTGTGTACATGTAAAGGACGAGTGGGTACATGTAAAGGACGAGTGTGTACATGTAAAGGACGAGTGGGTACATGTAAAGGACGAGTGGGTACATGTAAAGGATGAGTGTGTACATGTAAAGGACGAGCGTGTACATGTAAAGGACGAGTGGGTACATGTAGAGACGAGTGTGTACATGTAAAGGACGAGTGGGTACATGTAAAGGACGAGCGTGTACATGTAAAGGACGAGTGTGTACATGTAAAAGATGAGTGGGTACATGTAAAGGACGAGCGTGTACATGTAAAGGACGAGCGGGTACATGTAAAGGACGAGCGTGTACATGTAAAGACGAGTGGGTACATGTAAAGGACGAGTGTGTACATGTAAAGGACGAGTGTGTACATGTAAAGGACGAGTGGGTACATGTAAAGGACGAGTGTGTACATGTAAAGGACGAGTGGGTACATGTAAAGGACGAGTGTGTACATGTAAATGACGAGTGTGTACATGTAAAGGACGGGTGTGTACATGTAAAGGACGGGTGTGTACATGTAAAGGACGAGTGTGTACATGTAAAAGACGAGTGTGTACATGTAAAGACGAGTGTGTACATGTAAAGGAGGAGTGTGTACATGTAAAGGACGAGTGTGTACATGTAAAGGACGAGTGTGTACATGTAAAAGACGGGTGTGTACATGTAAAGGACGAGTGGGTACATGTAAAGGACGAGTGTGTACATGTAAAAGACGGGTGTGTACATGTAAAGGACGGGTGTGTACATGTAAAGGACGAGTGTGTACATGTAAAAGACGAGTGTGTACATGTAAAGACGAGTGTGTACATGTAAAGGAGGAGTGTGTACATGTAAAGGACGAGTGTGTACATGTAAAAGACGAGTGTGTACATGTAAAGACGAGTGTGTACATGTAAAGGAGGAGTGTGTACATGTAAAGGAGGAGTGTGTACATGTAAAGGACAAGTGTGTACATGTAAAGGACGAGTGTGTACATGTAAAGGACGAGTGGGTACATGTAAAGGACGGGTGTGTACATGTAAAGGACGAGTGTGTACATGTAAAGGACGAGTGGGTACATGTAAAGGACGGGTGTGTACATGTAAAGGACGAGTGTGTACATGTAAAAGACGAGTGTGTACATGTAAAAGACGAGTGTGTACATGTAAAGGACGAGTGTGTACATGTAAAAGACGAGTGTGTACATGTAAAGGACGAGCGTGTACATGTAAAAGATGAGTGTGTACATGTAAAGGAGGAGTGTGTACATGTAAAGGACGAGTGTGTACATGTAAAGACGAGTGTGTACATGTAAAGGACGGGTGTGTACATGTAAAGGACGAGTGTGTACATGTAAAAGACGAGTGTGTACATGTAAAGACGAGTGTGTACATGTAAAGGAGGAGTGTGTACATGTAAAGGACGAGTGTGTACATGTAAAGGACGAGTGTGTACATGTAAAAGACGAGTGTGTACATGTAAAGACGAGTGTGTACATGTAAAGGACGAGTGTGTACATGTAAAGGACGAGTGTGTACATGTAAAGGACGAGTGTGTACATGTAAAGGACGAGTGGGTACATGTAAAGGACGGGTGTGTACATGTAAAGGACGAGTGTGTACATGTAAAGGACGAGTGGGTACATGTAAAGGACGGGTGTGTACATGTAAAGGACGAGTGGGTACATGTAAAGGACGAGTGTGTACATGTAAAGGACGAGTGTGTACATGTAAAAGACGGGTGTGTACATGTAAAGGACGAGTGTGTACATGTAAAGGACGAGTGTGTACATGTAAAAGACGAGTGTGTACATGTAAAGGACGAGCGTGTACATGTAAAAGATGAGTGTGTACATGTAAAGGAGGAGTGTGTACATGTAAAGGACGAGTGTGTACATGTAAAGACGAGTGTGTACATGTAAAGGACGGGTGTGTACATGTAAAGGACGAGTGTGTACATGTAAAAGACGAGTGTGTACATGTAAAGACGAGTGTGTACATGTAAAGGAGGAGTGTGTACATGTAAAGGACGAGTGTGTACATGTAAAAGACGAGTGTGTACATGTAAAGACGAGTGTGTACATGTAAAGGAGGAGTGTGTACATGTAAAGGAGGAGTGTGTACATGTAAAGGACAAGTGTGTACATGTAAAGGACGAGTGTGTACATGTAAAGGACGAGTGGGTACATGTAAAGGACGGGTGTGTACATGTAAAGGACGAGTGTGTACATGTAAAGGACGAGTGGGTACATGTAAAGGACGGGTGTGTACATGTAAAGGACGAGTGTGTACATGTAAAAGACGAGTGTGTACATGTAAAAGACGAGTGTGTACATGTAAAGGACGAGTGTGTACATGTAAAAGACGAGTGTGTACATGTAAAGGACGAGCGTGTACATGTAAAAGATGAGTGTGTACATGTAAAGGAGGAGTGTGTACATGTAAAGGACGAGTGTGTACATGTAAAGACGAGTGTGTACATGTAAAGGACGGGTGTGTACATGTAAAGGACGAGTGTGTACATGTAAAAGACGAGTGTGTACATGTAAAGACGAGTGTGTACATGTAAAGGAGGAGTGTGTACATGTAAAGGACGAGTGTGTACATGTAAAGGACGAGTGTGTACATGTAAAAGACGAGTGTGTACATGTAAAGACGAGTGTGTACATGTAAAGGACGAGTGTGTACATGTAAAGGACGAGTGTGTACATGTAAAGGACGAGTGTGTACATGTAAAGGACGAGTGGGTACATGTAAAGGACGGGTGTGTACATGTAAAGGACGAGTGTGTACATGTAAAGGACGAGTGGGTACATGTAAAGGACGGGTGTGTACATGTAAAGGACGAGTGGGTACATGTAAAGGACGAGTGTGTACATGTAAAGGACGAGTGTGTACATGTAAAGGACGAGTGGGTACATGTAAAGGACGGGTGTGTACATGTAAAGGACGAGTGGGTACATGTAAAGGACGAGTGGGTACATGTAAAGGACGGGTGTGTACATGTAAAGGACGAGTGTGTACATGTAAAGAACAAGTGCGTATATGTAAATGACGAGTGTGTACATGTAAAAGACGAGTGTTTACATGTAAAGGACGAGTGCATATATGTAAATGATGAGTGTGTACATGTAAAGGACGAGTGTGTATATGTAAATGATGAGTGTGTACATGTAAAGGACGAGTGTGTATATGTAAAGAACGAGTGTGTACATGTAAAAGATGAGTGTGTATATGTAAAGGACGAGTGGGTACATGTAAAGGATGAGTGTGTACATGTAAAGGACGAGCGTGTACATGTAAAGGACGAGTGGGTACATGTAAAGACGAGTGTGTACATGTAAAGGACGAGTGGGTACATGTAAAGGACGAGCGTGTACATGTAAAGGACGAGTGTGTACATGTAAAAGATGAGTGGGTACATGTAAAGGACGAGCGTGTACATGTAAAGGACGAGCGGGTACATGTAAAGGACGAGCGTGTACATGTAAAGACGAGTGGGTACATGTAAAGGACGAGTGTGTACATGTAAAGGACGAGTGTGTACATGTAAAGGACGAGTGGGTACATGTAAAGGACGAGCGTGTACATGTAAAGGACGAGCGGGTACATGTAAAGGACGAGCGTGTACATGTAAAGACGAGTGGGTACATGTAAAGGACGAGTGTGTACATGTAAAGGACGAGTGTGTACATGTAAAGGACGAGTGGGTACATGTAAAGGACGAGTGTGTACATGTAAAGGACGAGTGGGTACATGTAAAGGACGAGTGTGTACATGTAAATGACGAGTGTGTACATGTAAAGGACGGGTGTGTACATGTAAAGGAGGAGTGTGTACATGTAAAGGACGAGTGTGTACATGTAAAAGACGAGTGTGTACATGTAAAGACGAGTGTGTACATGTAAAGGACGAGTGTGTACATGTAAAGGAGGAGTGTGTACATGTAAAGGACGAGTGTGTACATGTAAAGGACGAGTGTGTACATGTAAAGGACGAGTGGGTACATGTAAAGGACGGGTGTGTACATGTAAAGGACGAGTGTGTACATGTAAAGGACGAGTGTGTACATGTAAAAGACGAGTGTGTACATGTAAAAGACGAGTGTGTACATGTAAAGGACGAGTGTGTACATGTAAAAGACGAGTGTGTACATGTAAAGGACGAGCGTGTACATGTAAAAGATGAGTGTGTACATGTAAAGGAGGAGTGTGTACATGTAAAGGACGAGTGTGTACATGTAAAGACGAGTGTGTACATGTAAAGGACGGGTGTGTACATGTAAAGGACGGGTGTGTACATGTAAAGGACGAGTGTGTACATGTAAAAGACGAGTGTGTACATGTAAAGACGAGTGTGTACATGTAAAGGAGGAGTGTGTACATGTAAAGGACGAGTGGGTACATGTAAAGGACGGGTGTGTACATGTAAAGGACGAGTGTGTACATGTAAAGAACAAGTGCGTATATGTAAATGACGAGTGTGTACATGTAAAAGACGAGTGTTTACATGTAAAGGACGAGTGCATATATGTAAATGATGAGTGTGTACATGTAAAGGACGAGTGTGTATATGTAAATGATGAGTGTGTACATGTAAAGAACAAGTGCATATATGTAAATGATGAGTGTGTACATGTAAAGGACGAGTGTGTATATGTAAATGATGAGTGTGTACATGTAAAGGACGAGTGTGTATATGTAAAGAACGAGTGTGTACATGTAAAAGATGAGTGTGTATATGTAAAGGACGAGTGGGTACATGTAAAGGATGAGTGTGTACATGTAAAGGACGAGCGTGTACATGTAAAGGACGAGTGGGTACATGTAAAGACGAGTGTGTACATGTAAAGGACGAGTGGGTACATGTAAAGACGAGTGTGTACATGTAAAGGACGAGTGGGTACATGTAAAGGACGAGCGTGTACATGTAAAGGACGAGTGTGTACATGTAAAAGATGAGTGGGTACATGTAAAGGACGAGCGTGTACATGTAAAGGACGAGCGGGTACATGTAAAGGACGAGCGTGTACATGTAAAGACGAGTGGGTACATGTAAAGGACGAGTGTGTACATGTAAAGGACGAGTGTGTACATGTAAAGGACGAGTGGGTACATGTAAAGGACGAGCGTGTACATGTAAAGGACGAGCGGGTACATGTAAAGGACGAGCGTGTACATGTAAAGACGAGTGGGTACATGTAAAGGACGAGTGTGTACATGTAAAGGACGAGTGTGTACATGTAAAGGACGAGTGGGTACATGTAAAGGACGAGTGTGTACATGTAAAGAACAAGTGCGTATATGTAAATGACGAGTGTGTACATGTAAAAGACGAGTGTTTACATGTAAAGGACGAGTGCATATATGTAAATGATGAGTGTGTACATGTAAAGGACGAGTGTGTATATGTAAATGATGAGTGTGTACATGTAAAAGATGAGTGTGTATATGTAAAGGACGAGTGGGTACATGTAAAGGACGAGTGTGTACATGTAAAGGACGAGCATGTACATGTAAAGGACGAGTGGGTACATGTAAAGAGCGAGTGTGTACATGTAAAGGACGAGTGTGTATATGTAAAGAACGAGTGTGTATATGCAGGATATGATATCAGCGACCAAAATAAATAATATTAAATAATGGTCAAATTTGTTAAAATGACTTGAAATGCATTCAAAAATAATAATAAACAATATTTATTTCACCTGAAAATGAGGCACTGATCACAGCCCCCAGACACGAGGCAGTAACTCACCCTGGACAGGAAGCCATCACAGGACATCACACACACACACCTGTGGGCAATTCCACAGAGCCAATCCACCTACCAACATGCCATTTATGGGCTGTGGGAGGATACCTGTGCGTCCGGAAGAAACCCACGCAGACACAGAGAGAACACAACAAGCTCCTCACAGACTAAACTCACTACTTTAACTTTCCAAACATCCATTGAGTGTTTAAAGGCTTGTGTTCTGTGTCCCCGATTCCATCAATTCCAAAAAGTTCAGTGGAATCGGGAGCAAACTGCAAACCTGAGAAAGAATGAGTGAGAGGACTTTTTGAAACCCTGCAGATCTGGATGCTCCATACAGTGATGTCAGCACTCCACTGGAACAGAGTGAAAAAGACAGATGCTGAAATAAGTTTTGTGGAAAGTTCTGGGTCTTGAAAATGCCATCGGAGAGTAAGAGCATGAGTGAATACACGCAGACAGAGCAGAGACTTAGAACTGCAGAAACCCTGATCCACTGCCAAGCAATTTACACATGCTAATACATTAATATAAACAATTCACACACACACACACACACACACACAGGAGCACTGAACACGCTGCAGGTTTTTATGTGAAGCTGATCTAGTGCTTTAGTCAACGAAGAAATATATTCCTATTACTCGCCCATAAACGCTGTGCTGTTCCTAAACACCATTCAATGAAATTGAATTCAGGGCCCATCAGGAAATAAACAAGCAATGAAAAGGACATTATGTATCAGATGAGAGTGGAATTGTGGTGAATAAGTGTGTGTGTGTGTGTGTGTGTGTGAGACAGAGAGAGTTTTGAGAGGTATTTAAATCCATTCAGATGGCTGACTCAGGTGTTCTGTCCAGCCTCACGTGGTACCCCCTCACATAAACGAGGCCACCGATAAATGACCATTATGAGTATGTTATATTTCTTTTTTATCATGCAGTCTTGAAAAATCAAAAACCTATTAACGGTCGTAAACCTGAACCCAGCCAGTATCGAATGGGTGAGAGTGGACAGAGGGAGATGAATAAATTAAGTGTGGTTTTCTGGAATTGACCCTAATCAGGACTGAACTATTCCAAGTCCACTCACAGTTACACTTCGTTTCCCTTGATCTGGATTCACACCAAATGAACCATTCATTTATTCATTATCTGTAACTGCTTCATCCAGTTCAGGGTCGCGGTGGGTCCAGAGCCTACCTGGAATCATTGGGCGCAAGGCAGGAATACACCCTGGAGGGGGCGCCAGTCCTTCACAGGGCAACATACACACACACATTCACTCACACCTACGGACACTTTGGAGTCGCCAATCCACCTACCAACGTGTGTTTTTGGACTGTGGGAGGAAACCGGAGCACCCGGAGGAAACCCACGCGGACACAGGGAGAACACACCACACTCCTTACAGACAGTCACCCGGAGGAAACCCACGCAGACACAGGGGAACACACCACACTCCTCACAGACAGTCACCCGGAGGAAACCCACGCAGACACAGGGAGAACACACCACACTCCTCACAGACAGTCACCCGGAGGAAACCCATGCAGACACGGAGAACACACCACACTCCTCACAGACAGTCACCCGGAGGAAACCCACGCGGACACAGGGAGAACACACCACACTCCTCACAGACAGTCACCTGGAGGAAACCCACACAGACACAGGGAGAACACACCACACTCCTCACAGACAGTCACCCAGAGGAAACCCACACAGACACAGGGAGAACACACCACACTCCTTACAGACAGTCACCCAGAGGAAACCCACACAGACACAGGGAGAACACACCACACTCCTTACAGACAGTCACCCGGAGGAAACCCACGCAGACACAGGGAGAACACACCACACTCCTTACAGACAGTCACCCAGAGGAAACCCACACAGACACAGGGAGAACACACCACACTCCTTACAGACAGTCACCCGGAGGAAACCCACGCAGACACAGGGAGAACACACCACACTCCTTACAGACAGTCACCCGGAGGAAACCCACGCAGACACAGGGAGAACACACCACACTCCTCACAGACAGTCACCCGGAGGAAACCCATGCAGACACGGAGAACACACCACACTCCTCACAGACAGTCAACCGGAGGAAACCCACACAGACACAGGGAGAACACACCACACTCCTCACAGACAGTCACCCGGAGGAAACCCATGCAGACAAGGAGAACACACCACACTCCTCACAGACAGTCACCCGGAGGAAACCCACGCGGACACAGGGAGAACACACCACACTCCTCACAGACAGTCACCTGGAGGAAACCCACACAGACACAGGGAGAACACACCACACTCCTCACAGACAGTCACCCAGAGGAAACCCACACAGACACAGGGAGAACACACCACACTCCTTACAGACAGTCACCCAGAGGAAACCCACACAGACACAGGGAGAACACACCACACTCCTTACAGACAGTCACCCGGAGGAAACCCACGCAGACACAGGGAGAACACACCACACTCCTTACAGACAGTCACCCAGAGGAAACCCACACAGACACAGGGAGAACACACCACACTCCTTACAGACAGTCACCCGGAGGAAACCCACGCAGACACAGGGAGAACACACCACACTCCTCACAGACAGTCACCCGGAGGAAACCCATGCAGACACGGAGAACACACCACACTCCTCACAGACAGTCACCCGGAGGAAACCCACGCAGACACAGGGAGAACACACCACACTCCTCACAGACAGTCACCCGGAGGAAACCCACGCAGACACAGGGAGAACACACCACACTCCTCACAGACAGTCACCCGGAGCGGGAATCGAACCCACAACCTCCAGGCCCCTGGAGCTGTGTGACTGTGACACTACCTGCGAATATAAATCTGCTATGCTTAGCATTCACCCTGTAACACTACCTATCCCTAACACACTACCTATCAGACCAATCAGTGTGAACACTGTGAGGAATATCTCAGTTTATGCCTGGCTTGACTGTTGACAGTTCTCAGGGCGTCTGTCTTGTTTTTGATGTTGGAAAGTGATAAGCACAAAATGCTACACGTTCCTCTGGCTGTCTCTCAATGTTAAGTGGAGTGAATGGACTGACAGTGGTGCTACCTACTACACTACATCCATCAGTACACTACACTGGTCACTACATTCATGTTCTAACTGAATCACACCAGAGCTTGTTTAGCAGGGGCCTGAGACTGACCTCCTGTTCATTTTGACTGGGCTTCGAATGGCAGCCTTCACTGTTGTTCTGACCAACCGCACTGCCACAGCAGACACAGCAGGGTTCAGCGGTATTTAAACCCAACATGGCAAGAGTGAAATCTCGCTTACGTTTGTCTCTAAAACAGCACACAACGGTCATTCAAGGGAACCACTGACAAATAAGTAGCCAATCAGAGGAAGTATCATGTTAAAGACCTGGGAGATTAAAACTGTGTTTTGAGAGTGAAGTTGCAATATTTTTAGGTTAAATCCTATTATCTTTTTAGATAAGATTCAAAATGTCTACAGATTAAACTCATGAGTCAAAATATCATACTCCTAGAGTCCAAATTCCTACAGTAAAAACACACAGCAGTGTTGCCCATGCATAAAAAAAAATTGCTATTTAGGGCTACAGTAAGATTTATATATATATGTATTTTTATCCAGTCCCTCACAGGGCGATATACACTCATACCTACAGAAACTTTTGAGTCGCCAATCCACCTAACATGTGTGTTTTTGGACTGTGGGAGGTAACCGGAGCACCCAGAAGAAACCTACGTGGACACAGGGAGAACACACCACACTCCTCACAGACAGTCACCCGGAGGAAACCCACGCAGACACAGAGAGAACACACCACACTCCTCACAGACAGTCACCCGGAGGAAACCCACACAGACACAGGGCGAACACACAACACTCCTCACAGACAGTCACCCGGAGGAAACCCACGCAGACACAGAGAGAACACACCACACTCCTCATGGACAGTCACCCGGAGGAAACCCACGCAGACACAGAGAGAACACACCACACTCCTCATGGACAGTCACCCGGAGAGGGACTCAAACACACAACCTCCAGGTCCCTGGAGCTGTGTGACTGTGACACTACCTTCAGTTATTCCACAACACCAACCAACAACCAACAACCTATAAAACACACTCACTCCAGCTTGAGTGTTTTGTCTGTACCTGTACATTTCTGAGCCTGCTTTCTCTCATGACACCAAAACCTTCTGAAGAGATAAAGTGAGGAGATAATCATCTTCACCCTGAAGTGCTCCTGTGGTATTTGTCTTTATCGTGGAGGGAGGAGGGGCGGAAGATAACACTGACCTCACTGCAGTCCACAAGACGTCTGGTTACCAGCATTGGGCCTTTTTGATTTTTCTAGTTTACTGTTGAATTCCCATCATAAGAATAGCTTCTCCTTTCTGAACTGGGGCTACAATGGGTTGCCAAGTTCATACACACCTGCTCACCCAATGCTTCTTCAGAGATATTAACAGGTAGTTTATCCTTCTTTGCTTCACTAACAGCTACTACAATTCTATGAATGCTGGAACATTTCAGTGTGGATTTGATGGAAACCAGTCACATGAGCATTAGATAAGCTCGGGTTCTGATGATGGATGGTTAGTTCTGGATCACAGACACTGCTCCAACTCCTCCCAAAGCTACAGAATAGATCCCCCTTGTGGTACATTCGGTAGAGGGGGGATTTTACACTTCTCCTGTTGATACTTGGCATTGAGCATAGTGACCCAAAGCTTGTGTGCAGCTGCTTCAGTGTCCTATTTCATCTCAGTCTTGTCTATAGAGGTTAAATAAGCTGTACAAAACTAGACCAGAGAGAGAGAGAGAGAGAGAGAGAGAGAGAGAGAGAGACTTTTATCTGTCTTCCTATTGCAACAGAGGAGGAAAGAACATTGTTTGTTTCATCCTTTTCGTTGTTCTTTTTTGCCTCAGCGCTGTCTTCTGCAAAAACACCCATCACATGCCTTTATTTACCCAGCGCTCCCTCCACCACTCACTCTTCCTCTGTACTATTCCCTGTGTTCTCATGTTTCATCTCTCTCTCTCTGCACACGATTCCCCTTCTTTTCCAATCCACACACACACACACAGAATGAGGAAACATGCAAATCCACAGACAACAGCGAGCGCACAGAAACACTGTGAGTGGGAGCGGTCTGGGATTAGAGGAAACACAAGGAGACAGAACCCAGAAAAGAGGCAGAATGGAATAGAAAGAGACATCTTCATAACAGAGAAACACACACTAACACACACACATCAGAAGATTACAGTAAGTGTGTGAGGGTGGTTGGCCTCATTAGATCCAGGCTAATATCTGGTTGTAGTCGTGATTTCCCTGTTCCTCAGCACATATATTTAGCCAACAGAGGTCAATATGCCCAATGCCCAATGTCAGTTAGAAGGGTATAAAGCCCACCAGCACTGGGCTGTACAGCAGCAAAACTGTCCTCTGTTGAATGTCTGTAAAAAAGAACTAATCATTCAACTTCAGTACACGACCTCATTAATGCTTTCATGGCTGAATGCCATCAAGTCCTCACAGCAGTGTTCCAGCACTTCGTCTAAAGCCTTCCCAGAGGAACAGAGGCTGTCACTGTAGGGAAAGGGGAACACCTACCAGTGAATACCCTTTATTTCAGATGAAAGGCTGGATGACAGTAGATGTCATCATCATCATTATCATCTTTTCCGCTTATCCATTTCACGGTCGCGGTGACAGTAGATGTGCATTCATTTTTTGAGTATACAGTGAACGTTAAGTGTAACACTGAAACATTGATTTATGGCTAAGAAAAATCATAGCAATGAGGAAAACAGCAATATTTCTTGCACATTTCAGAGACATTCTCTGTGCTTACACAATAATTAATAATACACCTGTTTTAAAATCAATACAATACACATTTGAAGTATTTAAAGATAATTAAGAGATGGGGCGGCACGTTGGTGCAGCAGGTAGTGTCGCAGTCACTTGTTCCAGGGACTTAGAGGTTGTGGGTTCGAGTCCCACTCTGGGTGACTGCCTGTGAGGAGTGTGGTGTGTTCTCCCTGTGTCTGCGTGGGTTTCCTCCGGGTGACTGTCTGTGAGGAGTGTGGTGTGTTCTCCCTGTGTCTGCATGGGTTTTCTCCGGGTGACTGTCTGTGAGGAGTGTGTGTGTTCTCTCTGTGTCTGCGTGGGTTTCCTCCGGGTGACTGTCTGTGAGGAGTGTGGTGTGTTCTCCCTGTGTCTGCATGGGTTTTCTCCGGGTGACTGTCTGTGAGGAGTGTGTGTGTTCTCTCTGTGTCTGCGTGGGTTTCCTCCGGGTGACTGTCTGTGAGGAGTGTGGTGTGTTCTCCCTGTGTCTGCGTGGGTTTCCTCCGGGTGACTGTCTGTGAGGAGTGTGGCGTGTTCCCCCTGTGTTTGCATGGGTTTCCTCCGGGTGACTGTCTGTGAGGAGTGTGGTGTGTTCTCCCTGTGTCTGCATGGGTTTCCTCCGGGTGACTGTCTGTGAGGAGTGTGGTGTGTTCTCCCTGTGTCTGCATGGGTTTCCTCCGGGTGACTGTCTGTGAGGAGTGTGGTGTGTTCTCCCTGTGTCTGCGTGGGTTTCCTCCGGGTGCTCCTGTTTCCTCCAACGGTCCAAAAACATTGGATTGGAGACTCAAAAGTGTCCGTAGGTGTGGGTGTGTGAGTGAATGTGTGTGTGTGTGTGTTGCCCTGTGAAGGTCTGGCGCCCCCTCCAGAGTGTGTTCCCGCCTTGCGCCCAGTGATTCTGGGTACGCTCCGGCCCCACCGTGACCCAGAACTGGATAAGCGGTTTCAGACAATGAATGAATGAATGAAAAATTAATAATTAAGAGATAAAGTATCTGCAGTAAAAGTGCCATTTGTAACAAAATAAAGTTCCTGAAGTAGAAGTGCTCAAAAATGTCTTTTTTGAGTCTTAAATCTAGTCAACAACCCTAAATATCTCTCCATGTTGCAGGAATACTATAAAATTATCCAATACATTTCTAGACATTTCTTTGATTGTGTTGAGTCATTTTATTTGATTGAGTAATTATTGCATTGGCCGATAATGAACATTCACATTCAACCACACATCTATGTGTTTGCGGACTGTGGGCAAATACCAGAGCACTGGGAAACACAGGGAGAACACACCACACTCCTCACAGTGACCCGAGGCAGGTATAAAGTCCAGAACCCTGGACAATTCCTGAAGCACCGTTGTGCTGCCCCTAGTTTTACTCAAAAAAAAAAAAAAGACCAATACTGACTAGATTTTAAACGATTCTCATGAATAAAACACCTTTTTTTGCAGCGTGTGTGGCAGAGAAACGCTGATTTGATAAAGGGAGTGATAAACGGGACTGACAAAGGATTTGATTGACGTTGAGATGATTTCATTAAAATGGGGCAGATTCTGAACAACTTGCATTGGTTGAGGACGGGGTTCATTCATCATTCATGGTTCAGATGAGTCATTTATTATTTAACACGGAAGGGAATGATGAATTGCAAGCAATAACTGAACAATGATCAGTGTTTATCAAAGGCTTTTACAATTATTGTTATTATATTCAAATATGTGTGTCATAACTAAATGAATACAATACTCGTACAAAAGAGAAACTCAAACACACAGCTCTTGCTTCATCACTATGGGTTATATCTTCGCCCACTGGGAGGATGTGTGTGTGTGTGTGGGTGTGATTAAATTTCTCATGCACTGGAGAACACTGGAGAGTCTGAAAACACAGGAGAGAATGATAAGAGAGAAAGAAGAGAAATGTAATTTACTGAAGAACAGCTACTCAATATCCAGTTCCCTGCACTGCCAGTATGGTACTATATATATATCTCTTAATGGATTCTTTAAACGGCCACAGTTCCAAGGAACATTTGTGTCTCTTCAAAACACCATAGTATGATTTTCATGAGCGGCCATTTTGAGTTGGATTAAAAACAAATGCGATTGCTACTGTAGATCTACTGTCCTGTCTGAACTGGTACGTGAAGCTGTGTTCAGAATCAAACATTTATTTAACTGTAGTATTGGAAAAACCACTAGGGACCAGGGACCAAAAAGCGAGTAGAGCTGTGTAGAGTACGGTACCATGCACTGGAAAACTACCATTAGTTAGGGAACATAATTGTACCATACTCTTTAGTAACTGTGGATATTTAGGTTGTGTTGATTTCATACGCCCCATTTCATCTGCAGGACTTCCCCTCTCCTTCTGGAGAAGAGAATGTAATGCACCTTTAGCTATGGACTTTAACACCACTGCTGCACGTTTAAAGGTACATTCACACTGTATTGTACCTTTAGCGACAAAAGTGTAAAGTAATGATTCTTTGGCTATTTATAAATCAATCCATAATCCTCCTCTTCCTGTGTTTATTTTGAAACGTATTTCCTCTCAGACTCTGATGCCACCACATTAACTGTCCTCAGTATGAGCACTGCCCACACACAAAGCTGAAAGGCTCCAGCTAAGCGATTTCTTTAACGCAGGCTTGATTTTAAAGTCACGTTCAGGCTTCTCCACAGCTATTTCAGAAGTCTGCTTTCTGCACAGTCCTCAGAAACTGCCATCCGAGTTTATCAACATCCACAGAGAGCATTTTATCACGATCTGTCACTTCAGTGGAGCTCAGTAAAGAAGGCTCCTGCCATCAGACACTGCCCATGACAGTTAAACCCAAAATTATTCATATCCATGCCAAGGTTTGTATTAAAGTGATTTTTTTTTATTTGACCAGTACGTTTTCTGCAGATTTTTGAGGAAATGCATAATATTCCTAAAGCTGCTGGTAATTTATACCTTATTTTACAGCATTCTGATCAACTATAAATTGAAACCAGCTGATGCAGTACTTCTCTAGTCAGTCACTAGACAATTGCAAATCATGGATAAAACCAAGGAGACTAGAGAGGACCTCTTGTTACAAGGATATAACCTTTAAAGCCATATCCAAAATGGAGTTGTTTGGACTAGTTGAAGCATTAACCTCAAGAACAGAATCCCTGCAGTCAAGCATGCTGGTGGGC
The DNA here is from genome assembly GCF_029633855.1 of Hoplias malabaricus. Classification (NCBI taxonomy): domain Eukaryota; kingdom Metazoa; phylum Chordata; class Actinopteri; order Characiformes; family Erythrinidae; genus Hoplias; species Hoplias malabaricus. Next base: position 35,100,080 of record NC_089808.1, on the reverse strand, counting down.
ATGTGATGTGTTGAGGGTATTTTATGTAATCTAGTGGATAAACCAGGCAACCTTTGTCAAAGTAAACACTGTGATCAGAAATGAGAATTACATTAAGATTCTGGAAGAAAACCTGCAGAAAAAAAAAAAAAAAAACTTTGGGCAGGATTGAGTCTCCCAACAAGACAGTGATGCAAAATATGAAGCCAACATGGTCAGGAAATGGTTAACAAAAAACAATATCTGTATTTTTGAGTGGCCCAGCCAGGATCCAGACATTAATCCAACTTAAAATCTGTGGAAGAATCTACAGACCAGAGCAATGGAACACCAGGAGACAAAGACCTTGTCACCAAAGGGGAGTGATTGCTGCCAGGACAAATCATAACTTTGCCATTGATTACTTTAAAAAAAACCTACATAGAAATAGTTATAATGTGTCATTTACATCTCTAGCACATTTACAGTTAACTGTATAAACACACAAATTAGCTAAGGGCCAACTGATATCAACATTATATGGCTGATATAAAACCAATTTTAGAAGCAAAACAAAACCCCCAAAACAATTCAGGTGAACCACATTACAGTCTAGATTTCCTCAGTAAGATCAATAGATTGGAGTCTCAGGTTTGGTGGCCTGCTGCCAGCTCAACTGTGATTTCAGCTTTTGATGCACACTGCAGCATTATATTCAGTTTTTGATAAATACATTTGTAATCACAATTCATACAAGGTATACCTACATTTCTAAATTCAGTTTGGCTGGCATTTATAGCTGCTGCAACACTGTCAGTTGTAAATGTATGTGTGTATGTAAGGAATATGAATGTTCTAAAGTACACAATAATGGAAATAATCATTATGTTGCTGGACAGATGTAATCTACTGTTACAGCTACACTTATTGGATCTGAAACATGTCAGGCCCAAGTACGTGTCCTTGTAGAACCCCATTAACTACACTACATGTCCACAGGTTTGTAGCCACCTGCTTGTTCAGGGAGTTTTCCCTCCATTGCTAGAACATATCAGTGAGAATATGATGGCATTCAGACATCGAACATTAGTGAAATCAGGTACTGGTGTTAGTTCCTTCACAAGGAGCTCTGGAGAACACTATAGGGATCTGCAGGCCAGTGCTGAGGGGGTTGATTCTTAACACTGACCCTGGACATGGTAATTTTAGGCTCATGTACAGCTGCTCTACAGCATCCCATTCAACTGGCAGTGCTTTTACTGAGATTACACAAATAGTGTCAGGAATGGGTGCAGATAAGTGTAGCTACGCTGTCTACAAACCTCTGGGCATGTAGTAGCTGTCCAAATGTCAACACTGAAGTCTGTAGATGTCTTTTAATCAGCAAATCAAATTCACCATGATTAGAATGATGGGGTACAGGAATACAGGAATCAGCTGTATCAAATACTTAAGGTGGATCAATGAAAACAAAGGCATTGTATTGACATCTGTCATGGAAGGTGTTGGCACAGGAAGAAAGAGAGGAACCAAGGAGCTAGAGAGGTGGCAGGTTGCTGCTGTCCAATAACCCTGAGCCTGAGCCTGCCAGAGGCTGGCCGACAGAGAGGAGAAGCTGACAGCTACTGTCAGAGACGCTGTGAATGGGAGTGATGTAAAGGGGGCTGGCTGGGAATGTGAGCTAAAGGGTTTGGTGAAAAGGCACCTTAAATCTTTTGATTTAAAGCATATATGGATTACATCCACAATTTTGGAGACCTGCTCATCCAGCATTTCTTCTGAAAGCCAAAATATATAGACCCTCTCCTGTGAAAATCAAATGTTTAACCTTGTTAGCATGTCTGGGTGGCTGTGTTTATATCCTAGAAGACGTTTCATGAGTGGAATAAGCAGTCGAAACCATGGCTGAGCTTTTCTGCTGTGAAAATGCAGTGTTCCAAAAGAAGTCTCAAACAGGCAGATGCAGACAGCCAGGGTTTTTGATGTAATAAGCCTAAGCAACCAATCCTATCCACTTGTGGTGTGGGGTTTGCAGGCAATTGGTGTTGGGGTAAGCGGAAAAAGCCACTTTAAAGGCGTTAGGGGACTTTTCTCTTTGAAATAATATGTCATACATAGCAAAATTAGGAGAAAATTTACCTTAAATTTACAACTTTATAACCATTGTGATGCATTGACCTGTAATAAGAGTCTCTGTTATTGTTACTCTGGGCTATTCACTATTCATTGATGACCTATTTTCACAATGAAATGTAGAAAATAAATGAATACAAATATTCATTTGAGGATGAGAACTATGACCAAATGTTTTGTACTTTTCACTTTTCAGTAATAAAAAATAAACAATAATGCCACAGTAAGATAAATGACCTAAAACAGAAAATTGCAGGGAAATATAAACAGAAAAATGCTCCTAACGTTTGTGGTTGTCAGGGCAATGAGAGCAGCCGGACAGAACAGTGACAAGGAATCATATCCTAAAGAATCGTTTCTCCCAGAATCGTCTGGGAGTCCCTTGTGTCAATGGTTGGCCAATGATTCAACAAAAAAGTGGCCAAATTCTTTTAATAATTTTGGGTGCTTTTAAAGGCAACATAAATTTAAGCTTAGTAAAAAATAATATAATACCCCTAAAATAGTAAAACATTTAAACATTCATGACTAAAATTAGGTTTATGATTTTTTTTAACTAAAATACATAAGACCTAAAAACTAAATCAAGATTGGAGACCAAAATTAACACTGTACTACAGAAACTACACAATGAGTGGTCGGAAACCATCCCTGCCCCTCTCTCCCTCCCCCTCCTCCTCTCCCATCAGTGCTGTAAAAGTGAATTACACACTACAACTCTAGGGGGAGCCCAGGTGCAAAAATACCAAATCGTACCCAGTGTTGCTTTAATTTTTAAAGGGTTAATCAATGACCAGCAGAGGACTTTTGGTATAATAGGTGGTTTCCCCCTCTACCGAAGGTCTGGTATTGCACAGGTGAAGATGTTTGGCTGGGATATATAGAAGAAGTGGAAAACTGGCCATGTCAGTGTCCATACGGTTATTAAAAGTTGGTCAGATGAAAGGTAATGGATCAGTGGTAAACATCCTCCTGTCCCAACTTGGTGGGAACCCGTTTAAGGCATAAAACTAGGTTCATGCATTAGAAATTCTTCCATAAACCCATACAAACACAAGTGGACTTCAGAGACAAGTATTAAATTATAATGAAGTAAGAGAAAAGTGCAGAATAAGGGCTGTTTGAACTCCACTGGCAGCTGGTAAACAGTGTTAGAACAGGCCTGGAGCAGTTGCTAGTGAAGTGTCTGCCTCCTACCAAGTAAAAAAAAAAAAAAAAAAAAGAGAAATGATGCTATCAGCTCTTGCTCCATAAACCTCCACATTCCAGCCTGGATTTAAGTCAGTGGCTCTTCAGTGTGGAGCCACTTAACTCTCCAGAACCTCAGAGGAACACATTATACCGCCAAAGATCTGTGGAAGGAGACACAAGCTCTTCCAACATTTCTTCTGAATGAAGGGTATCAGTGGTTGATTATTAGATTTAGAACTTCAGCTTATTTTAAAGGCATTGGAACATGACTCAATCACTCAGTCAGAGAAACCCTGTGGCCAGTGTCTGTAGCCAAACATTGAGCATAGAGACCTGATGCATGGCTGTCCCAGAAGGTCCCATTTCAATGCCTGCGTTTCTGTGCAGATTATACAAGTGGTGCATGTGTATTTAAACATCTGTGTCCTCAATGTGTGCCCTTTAACATTCTAAATCCACTAATTACAAAGGGTGTCTGGACATATATACTCATTCTTTAATTCATTCATCTTCATCTGCAAGATAATGGATTCATTATGATGATTCATTATCTGGAATCATTGGGCGTAAGACAGGAATACAACCTGGTGGGGGCGTTTGTCACACCTCTCACACAGCACTCACACAGTCACACCTAAGGACACATTTGAGTCACCAATCCACCTACCAACGTGTGTTTTTAGACTGTGGGAGGAAACTGGAGCACCCGGAGGAAACCCACTTAGACACAGGGAGAACACACCACACTCCTCACAGACAGTCACCCGAAGGAAACCCACACAGACACAGGGAGAACACACCACACTCCTCACAGACAGTCACCCGGAGGAAACCCACGCAGACACAGGGAGAACACACCACACTCCTCACAGACAGTCACCCGGAGGAAACCCACACAGACACGGGGAGAACACACCACACTCCTCACAGACAGTCACCCGGAGGAAACCCACACAGACACGGGGAGAACACACCACACTCCTCACAGACAGTCACCCGGAGGAAACCCACGCAGACACAGGGAGAACACACCACACTCCTCACAGACAGTCACCCGGAGGAAACCCACGCAGACACAGGGAGAACATGCCACACTCCTCACAGACAGTCACCCGGAGGAAACCCACACAGACACGGGGAGAACACACCACACTCCTCACAGACAGTCACCCGGAGGAAACCCACACAGACACAGGGAGAACACACCACACTCCTCACAGACAGTCACCCGGAGGAAACCCACGCAGACACAGGGAGAACATGCCACACTCCTCACAGACAGTCACCCGGAGGAAACCCACGCAGACACAGGGAGAACACACCACACTCCTCACAGACAGTCACCCGGAGGAAACCCACACAGACACAGGGAGAACACACCACACTCCTCACAGACAGTCACCCGGAGGAAACCCACGCAGACACAGGGAGAACATGCCACACTCCTCACAGACAGTCACCCGGAGGAAACCCACACAGACACGGGGAGAACACACCACACTCCTCACAGACAGTCACCCGGAGGAAACCCACGCAGATACAGGGAGAACACACCACACTCCTCACAGACAGTCACCCGGAGGAAACCCACGCAGACACAGGGAGAACACACCACACTCCTCACAGACAGTCACCCAGAGCAGGACTCGAACCCACAACCTCCAGGCCCCTGGAGCTGTGTGACTGCGACACTACATGCTGCACCACTGTGCCACCACCATGTTTATACTGTACTACTCTATACACAAAGAGTCAGTCGACAAACACAAACAACACACGTTTCCATTTCATTCAGCACAAACAAAATAGAAGTAAACAAATGAGAAGAACAGACAAACACACCTGACTGTGTGTCTACACTGTCATTGATTACAGAAGCCAATATGACAGAACATCACCTATTCATGCCCATCTGCTTATACGCAGTCAAACAGATAACTAATCAATAATTCATTTCTCTCCCGCTCACACAGAATACAGAAAGAAGTGGGATAAATGCTGCTCCAGAAAAGACAAAGGCACACACACACACGCACACAAACAGTCTATTAAGTCATGACACATAGAAACAGGCCAACTCTGTTGTAGCACCAAAAACCCTACATCACCACACAGAACCCTAAGCCCACATTTAGAGCACATACCAAACCTCCACATACTCTCACAAACAACACAAACAGAAAGAGGTAATCTCCTGTACACCAAAGTAGACAGGAAATGGCTACCATTGGTAATTAATGGTACACCCCAGTAAAATTCCCAATGGTTATTGGTCAATGGTCAATGTAGGAACAGTCTCCCAGACACAGCCCATCACAAGTAACATGGGTTTGTGTCAGGGGAAATATGGCACAGAGACGGAGTCACGGTGTAGTGCCCAATCTCACCTCCCTGTCCTGATCACCCTCCAAACCCGGGGAGGCGAAATCAGGATGGGGTGGTGAAACAGGGCAATACACCGGAGCTCCTGAAGACTGTGAACTGAGCTAATGAGCTAAGTGAGGGTCGTAGTCTTGTAAACACATTTGTGTAAACACATTTCCACCTTAACTGGTGTTAGACGAGTGCTTAAAAGTTCTGAGCCTCTTTGTACCTCAAACAGCGCATTCTGCTACCAGTGATAACATTAAATTCCACCTTAAATGTGTTAATGTGTAAATGACTTTAATGCTAGTCACTAGAAAAACAAAATAATAATAAAATAAAATCATATTTTACCGCAATCAAATTCCCTGATGCTGGGTTTATTCCAAACATTTCAAACTGCAGAAAATAACAGGAACTAAAGCACAAAAGCTCAAGGCAGTGTATTTGTTTTAATCCCTGATCATTTACAGATGACTGATTTGTTTTTAAGACCATTAAAGGGAGTTTGTACGCACTGATGTCTGCAGAAACACAGAAGAACAGCTCTGCTGCACTTACCTCCTGTTGCCACAGTGATCTCCCTCAGAGAATGCCCATAAAAGGGGAAGTCAAAGGAAAGGTTGACCCGCTGTGGGGGCAAAAATACAGAGAAATGAAAAACAGCACTGCGTAAGGATTACAAATGAGACGCTGAGACATAGATTAGTGAGCAAGTGTTAGAGGGACACAAAACAAACAGAGAGCGAGGGACTAACAGAGGGGAAGCCCACATACCCACTCCGTGAAGCAATGCAGTGGTCAGCTGATTCTGAGTTAATGAGCAGATGTGACTTTGTGGCTGAGGTGAGTCTGTCTGCGGAGGTTTGTCTTGTTTACTGAGGATAATGTGCTTAGTGTGCTCAGTGGATATTGTTGTACGCTGCTTTAATGTCACTCTAATGTAGTTAATCCACTACATTCCCAAATAATTAAAATAAACCAAGACTCTTTCACAGTGTGCTATACACTTCATACACTTACATCTGCCCAGGCTACACCACAGGTGACTGAATTATTCCTTCATTCATTCATCCATCTACACTTATGTGGTTGTATATAGATGTGTTGTCTTTGTGCCTGTATAATCCATTTGTTTATAGGTGTGTGTGTGTGTGTGTGCAGTGGCATGTGTGGGTGAGTGTGTGTCCGTATAGGAGCGTGTGTGTATGTCTCACTCTCCTTACCGCTGCTTGTCTGTGTGTGTTGGACAGAATTCCGTGGATCTTCACCTTCTCCTTGTCCATCTGGTCAATGTTTACCCATAATTCCTTGCTCATGGGGTCAGAGGGGCCATAGGTTTTGGACGTGTAGTAATTGTGGTCTGTGTCCTCCTGCAGAGAGAGAGGCAGAGAGGAAGGGAGGAAGAGAGGGAGAGAGAGAGAGAGAGAGAGAGGCAGAGAGAAAGGGAGGAAGAGAGAAAGGGAGGAAGAGAGAGAGAGAGAAAGGGAGAGAGAGAGAGAGAGAGAGAGAGAGAGGCAGAGAGGAAGGGAGGAAGAGAGAGAGAGAGAGAGAGAGAGAGAGAGAGAGAGAGAGAGGCAGAGAGAAAGGGAGGAAGAGAGAAAGGGAGGAAGAGAGAGAGAGAGGAAGGGAGAGAGAGAGAGAGAGGCAGAGAGGAAGGGAGGAAGAGAGAGAGAGAGAGAGAGAGAGAGAGAGAGGCAGAGAGAAAGGGAGGAAGAGACAGAGAGAGAGAGAGAGAGAGAGAGAGAGAGAGAGAGAGGCAGAGAGAAAGGGAGGAAGAGAGAGAGAGAGAGAGAGAGAGAGAGAGAGAAATAAATGAGTTCCCTCTACAGAACTGAGTGTTTTTCAGTGGTGAGTTCAGAGGTGTCAGAGCTGGCCCAGACCACATATGGGGACCATCACAGAGGTCTCTGAGGACTGGAGCACAGAAAGACTGGGGTTTTAAATTAGAGCTTAGAGCTGAGAAGGGGTAGGCTACAAAGTCACATTGGAAGCATTAATACAATATTTAATCAAAAATATTACAAATTTAAACAGTCCACAAAATCCCAAATATATTTAGGCTGTTTTCAGCTCATTTACACCACAATAGCTTCAGGTCTGAAATGAATGATGTTCAACCATGGTACCACCAACTACAGTGCCAGTCAAACGTTTGAGCATGTGCTCATTCAATTGTTTTTTTTTTTTTGTTTTATTACTTATATAGTGATATATTGTAAACTAATTCTGTCACTGCATTAATTCAGCCACCGTGACCATGAATTGGATTAAGCAGCATGGAACCTTACATTTCAGTGTATTTTTCCGTTACAGTGTTGATATCTTCAATGAAGGAAAAAAATAAAAAAATAAACATTGAAAGGGCTGTGTTCAGATTGGAATTGACACAGTTTTAGACACAGATAGGGAAAGTCTCTAGTTCAGGCAGATTCTCAGACAATGCTGAATGTGCAGAATTCCAGCCAATCAGGATAGTGAGAGATCGGAATTGTCTGATTTTCATTCATTCATTGTCTGTAAGTGTTTATCCAGTTCAAGGTCGCGGTAGGTCCAGAGCCTACCTGGAATCATTGGGCGCAAGGAGAGAACACACCCTGGAGGGGGCGCCACACACACATTTAGTCACACCTACGGACACTTTTGAGTCGCCAATCCACCTACCAACATGTGTTTTTGGACCATGGGAGGAAACCGGAGCATTCGGAGGAAACCCACACAGAGCCACACCCACCTGGAGTCTTTACTAGGGCGCTACTAGGATAAAGTCCAGGTAATGTCCGGGACAATCGCTGTGTGGGGCTGTGTTCACACATACAGCTCCTCTGGGTAAACTATGAAACATTTATGGAGTAGTGAAAGGGGTATTGGTGAATAAATACAGTCTATATGCACTCTGCGGTTGCTGTTCTTGGACATTGCTTACGTTGGACATTGGAATTAACACTATTAATGGCCTTTTGTTACCTTTCAGCACAGAGTGAAATATAGCAAATTTTTGTGCTATTAATCAGCTCTGTTTCATCCAAATAAAATGTTTGGCCAATTGTATGTTTCAAAATCAGTGCATTGAAATTGGCTAAAAAAACCACCAGCTTCTGTCTATAGCTTCTTTTTTAGCTGGGGAGGCATGGTGGTACAGCAGGTAGTGTCGCAGTCACACAGCTCCAGGGGCCTGTCTATGAGGAGTGTGGTGTGTTCTCCCTGTGTCTGTGTGGGTTTCCTCCGGGTGACTGTCTGTCAGGAGTGTGGTGTGTTCTCCCTGTGTCTGCTTGGATTTCCTCCAGGTGACTGTCTGTGAGAAGTGTGGTGTGTTCTCTCTGTGTCTTCGTGGGTTTCCTCCGGGTGACTCTCTGTGAGGAGTTTGGTGTGTTCTCCCTGTGTCTGCGTGGGTTTCCTCCGGGTGACTGTCTGTGAGGAG